>NC_057810.1:28109245-28287209 GCF_018294505.1 Triticum aestivum
CTGCTTTATTTTATTCTTCTATTTATTTCTGAGTAGTTTTTTTTGCTGTATTTAGTTTCTTTGTGAATATTTTTGCTTTATATATTTTTTTTTCCTTTTCTGCATTATTTATTTTCTTCTATTTATTTCTGAGTAGTTTCTTCTTCTTCTTCTTCTTCCTCCTCTTCTTCTTGAGTTCAATCCAATAATTAGTAGCGTGCAGGGAGCGCGCGGTTCATACCAAGGCTCTTTTCCTCTTGTCTGAATCTAAAGTGTTGTGGCCTAGCACGCGCAAGACATTTTGTATCGAGTTTATGTTTGTGAACTTGTTCGAATAAATTGTTATATACTGTGCCTCCAAATGTCAGCTCAGCCTGTGCCATAATGATCACAAATTTCACTTTAAAACGTTAGCTGGAAATTTTGAAGGAACTAGCAAAGTGGCCCGCGCAAATGCGCAGGCAACATCTTCACTATCTATTTATATATTCTTTCATTTTTTTTCTGCTCCATAAGAGTGTGCCATAAAAGTCATTTTTTATTTATTACAAAAAATGTTGTTTCTTAGTACTCATACTCTCTAGCATTCCAAAGAACCTTACAAATATTTTATCTTAGACATATGTTGAGCACCCACCTTGCCTTAACTTTTAAGCCATTATCTTCAAGTACACAATTGTTTTCAAATTAACATTTACGTTCAAAAAACGGCACATGCCGTATTCTCCATTCCAAGTTTGTAAAGTATCTTGAAGTTTATAAAAATTGTTGTGGCTAACCTTCTTTTGCATGATTCTTGTCAACATTGTCATAAATATGAACCCTTGTATAAAGTTGATCGGTCGTTCGATCAAACCCACTGTGCGGTCAATCATATAATATATGGAAAATTAGGAGTTTGTTTGATCCTCTACAAGAAGAAAGAAAAAAAAATATGTAATGACATACTCTTCAATACCGTCAAAAGTTTTGCTTGTTTCCAGACATTGTGCCTGTTATGGAGAACCTATTCATAAGTTACTTTGGCATTAATGACATATTTAATTCAGAAGTGAAGTGTTAATTGGTGTAGCATGGTTAACTTATAGTTTTGTATTTATATATAGCTTAAAAAAATCAAATATCTTATAACAATAAACATTGCAGGATAATCAAATATTTTTATGTGATGTTGGAATTTCACATGTTGTATGAAGGTGCATTAGCTCTTGGGTTACGAATGTGATCAGGTAAAGCCTAGTGGTGTTTTTTTTCGTGGAATGGGTGTAATGTTTTGTGCTGGTGAAATGGCGAGGCAAAAATAAGAAGAGAGGAATATCAAGTTTTGATCGTCAAATAGGTTGGTTACAATATTAGTGTCTCTTCATTTTCTCTCTTCCATTTCTTGTTTCGTGTTACATTGTGTAATATGCTAACGATGGTGAATTAAATTTCAGCATAAATTTTTGTGCCAACATGTTGTCTCCGATGAAATAATTAAGCATTACAAAAGTATAATTCATGATACGTCTAGTTCCAACAGTTACATGATTCAAATGCTAGTTATTCTTTTCTTTATGGATTGTGAAACGTATAAAAAAATTGACAAAGGGAATACATTAATATTGCGAAGATACCAATTACACCCAGCCTCTACAACAACGCAATGTCGTAAAGACATTACGTATGCACACAACCAAAAGATAAAAAGAAGAAAAAGAAAAGACCCTGCTACAGTGAAACCTATAAATGGTGACTGGTAACTCCTAGTACTTACAACATGGTACAAAATAAAGAACATGTTTCATCTATACTTTATTAGTTAAAGAATACTGAGAAGGTAACGAAACTTAAATGTGATGAAACAAAAATGACAGTACATAATAAGTTGAAGGGTTTCTCTAACTTATAAATCTTATAAAACCCAAGTACGCAGTTAGGCGCATCTCTGTTGGAAATAACAGCACATATTTCAGTGGTCCCCATAAATTTCGAAAAGTAAGTCAAGAAACTATTTACTTTGCGAAATGTATCCTCGAAATGTATTTTGGTTCCCCATACATATTTCAGTGGTCCCCATACATCCTCGCCCTCTTCTTTGCGGGCAGCCGCCGGAGCGTGGGCTCATCCAGGTGGACCAATCCTCGACGAGAACCAATCCTCTCCCCAAAACCTAGCGCACTCGGGCAAATCCTCTCCATCCTTCGAGCTCTTCTCTCTTTCTGCGCCGTCTCGCCTCCCCTGCTCTCGCGCCGCCGCCTTCTCTCCCCGCCCCCCGGCGCTCAAGGTGCAGCAGCAGGGGCGCTCCTACGTTCTCCGTCCAGTCAGGTCCAGGTCGCCGGCATCACGCGCCGCATGCCATGAATCTGGATCTGGTGCATATCTTCGCCCGGAGAGTAGGAGCAGCAGTGAGGGCGGCAGAGGAGCCCATCCTGGATGAGCCCCGCTCCGGTGGCTGCCCGCAAAGAAGAGGGCGAGGATGGCTCCCAGTTCATGGAGGAAACGCCTGTCACAGGTAAGCTTTTTCTTCATCGTTTACTCATCTTTGTATAGTAACCTGAGCTCATCCCGTGATTCGTGGGAGATCAGGGCAGGCATGTCTTCATGGTGCTTGCCGAGGAGCAGGGTCGTTGAGGAAAAGTGGTGGTTGGGGAGGAGGACTCCCTTGTCCTTGGTGTCCGGGCCGCCATGGCTGACGCCGGAGCCGTTGGCTGGCCTTGAGGTCGTCAGTCGTTTGCGTCCTCGTCATCAATCCAACAACCAGGTCCTCGATCCATCTGCGGCCGCTGCACCTCCACAGTACGGCCGCCGCCTTTTTGTTTCCCTCTTGTGTTCATCATCTCAGAAATTTTATTGGCACTGGATCATGCGGGAGGAGATCCCTGAGGCATTTGGTTCTTGTGGGATTCTCACACATCTTGCAAGATCAACAACAAGTGGCTGAGTCTTTACATTATTCAGAAAATCTATTTTTATCTTTCATTTATTTGTCTAATTTATGTGCCCGTGTCCTTGCCTCCGTTTCGCTCTTATTGAAGTTCCAACGAATTTCTGTGCTACATAAGAAGTACTAATGCTAATATATTACAATTTGGTATCCACAACCTTCAGTCACGGGATCTTGAGAAAAGCACATTAGGCATTTTGTTTGTGTCAACTATACAGAATCTGCAAAGCCTTTTTTTTGTGCAGAAAAATTCACACTCTGCATTAGTTGCAAAGATACTGATTTTGATCTTAACAATTATAGTTGTTGTTCAAGCAGTAGGAGATCTGGCAACCTCACGGGCATCTCATTCAGAATTCACGTCCTATCTTCAGAGTTTAGCTTAGCGTATTTTTTATTTTCTGCTTTAAATTATTTTCCTCATGTGACACAAAAGGCTTGAAGCCTTCTCTTAACTCACACTTCTATGCTAACTGAACTTATTTCTGGTTGTAAGATGAGTTCATAGCGAAGCAGGCCAACATCTTCGTTGCACTGCATCGACTGCATATGACACAAAAATTGGTGTTCAAGCACACAGCTGCTGTATTTTGTAAATCGTGACGTGTTCATATGATTTTGTTTACTGAAGGTATTAGTTTTTTCGAAGCCTTTTTGTCTACAACTTTGCTACTTCAAATTTTTTTGTCAGCCAGAGACGCTCATGGTTCTATCTGCTGTCTACTTTTACTAAAAGTTCAAATACTTGCTGTTAGTATGAATGATCTTTCGCTACTTTAAGTTTTTGTTATGGTCTTGTGTGCCGATTCATGATTTAAACACTCAAAATGTCTGGTTCGCATATTTGTGCCTAGCCCTATTACCAGCAGTGTATTTTTTTGCCGAAAGAAAGATAACAGTGCTTTGTTTCTTTAACTTTTCGGCCGTGTCTAATTTCTCGTAAAAGAGAGAATTTGATAGAGACAGACAACCTGAAGATCTGTGAACGTTCGAGTGTGCAACCTCCTCGCCGCTGCTGTTGCGTAGCTGGCAGCAGTATGTGGCTGCTGCCGAGATATGTGCAGTTTACTCTAGGTTTGGTGATGGTTTTGAAAAACACCTGTCAACGAATTTAGTAGCATTGTGGGATGATAAACCAATTTTTTCTGTTTTCTTTGCTCACAGAGTAAGAATATGCGTGCAAGTTCTTTTCCCTAGGATGTAATTTCTTTTGCTGAGATCGATTAAGCCTGGGTCAAGGTGGCTGTTGCCGGTTGCCCAATACTTGTTTGTTGTAATGCCTTACTCAGTGAGATTTCTTTTCTTGTTGCCTATACTCAGAGGTTCTGCTTGAAGATTCTCTAATCACTTTCTTTGTTTTTTTTTGCTAAGATCTACTTCCAGTTTACTTCAATGTTACTAGACTTAAAATGTACTATCTAGCATACTAGCACATGTGTAGATGATGCCTCCTTTTATCCTTAAATGTATGGAAAATGGTGTTGTTTTCCCATCGTTATGTTTAACAGAAGTGATGCTATGTTGTCATATTCAAACTATATTTCTTTTTTGCAGTATCTTGGAAGGGGTCATTATTTTGATACTTGCTTTATAGGAATTCACTTTCTTTGCCTAGAACTTGTGATTTATGGCTGATGCCAATTCCACCTATGTAGGTGCTTCGCAATTATAGGTGGAAAATTTGGCATGGAGGCACATAGGATTGCTGATTTTGTTTTTGGATTGGCCCTTGCGAGGGAGACCGAAGCAAACTCCAACAGGTTTCAGGTGTGCATCCTCTATTCCTGGTGTTTGTTTCCCTAGCTGACCCTGAGAATTGTACAATTTGGTAAATATAGTTAGTTACTTAGTTTACTGGCAGTTGCCATAGTCAGAGCGCGTACAAGTTTGGTTTTACGTAGGTTAGTAGATGTCATTCAGTAATCAGTGAAAATTAGGACTGAAGAAAGTGTGCCTCCCTATTTTGTGCAGATAAATGCTTAAGGTAGTCGTAGTGTGACCAAATTAAGTAAACTTATACAATAAGCTTCTTTATTGTTACACTTGTGGAAACTAAACTGCTGCTGTATCGGTTGTTCTTTTGCATTTTTCCTCTGCAAAGATATATATTAACGTACAAACAGTGCGCACATGTTAGCCTTTTGTCCGCGATGGCCGTATTAGCATGCCTAGCTACCAAGTATAAATAGTATGTGCATCACTTAGAAATAGAGCATCCCAGTGGAATATGGATGAGGTAAGAATTAGGAAATTTCTCTCATATCTGACTGATCTATCGGAAAAACTGATCTCCTACAATGTAGAGTGAATCTCACTAAAGAAAACCCTTCTGTAAAATATGTCCAAATATAATAAATATTGCAGTTTAACCTCACCATAATAATTAACAACTGCGAACTTCAAGGGACATTTATTACTACAGTTTTGGTATGCCTGAGATTTTTTTTTGTGATCTTTGCTTGGAAAGAGGAAAAGGCATATTTAAAGACTCAGGTCAAAGGCTGATCTGCTGTGTTTATATGGTTATGGATTTCTAAAATTTCATTTACCTAACAATGGATCTATGCAGTGCAATGTTCTGTAGTTTACTACACCTTACCAATCTCCTTCCCTGTACAAATGGTGCAAGTATTTTAGAGATCTCCACTTAGTGCAAAAGCCTGGTGACTAATTTCTTTTTGCATTGCATACTTTTGAGTAACACATTGGCTGTTGTAGCTTTTGTATATTTATTTATTTTCTAAATATGGACCCCCCCCCCTGCTCTAAAGGAGTACGATTTGTAGCTGGCTAACTTATATAACACGCACACATTACTCTGTTTTTCTAATGAGTGTATGTGGATGCATAAAATAGTTGAGGATCAATTTCTATTCTCTATTTCTTTAGTGAGTATATGTGGATGCATAGAAACAATTATCTATTTTTTTCAAGGATATATGTTGATGCATGGAAAACGTGTATGGTGCGTTTCATTTCTGCTCATCCTAATCTAACCAAACTGACCCCATGGATTTGAGGTTGCCTTGCCTGCCAGGTTTGGACATGTTCTTATTTGTACTAAATCACTAAACTAAATTGTATAAATAAAAAAGACCCCCCTTGATTAGTAACATTCTGCAAGTGTATTGTAACATCCCAAAATTCTAAATTTTGGAATGTTATAATAAATAGATAGATTTGATTGTTTGTTTGATTGTTGTGTGATTGAGTGAGTGAATTTGAAACTTCTAAAAGTTAAATGAGAGGGAATAAAAGGACTTTCCCAAACTTTCATTTTGCTTTTATGATCTCCGTGAATTCAAATTCTTTTCACCACAAAACCCTGGAGAGAAGATGACATGACTTCTTCCATTTATTTAAATGACAAGGGGTGTTGAAAATATTTGAATTTCATTTGGAAAATATTTCCAACCCAGGAATTTTATGCAACTCAATGACTTCCAGGAGAGAAGATAAAATGACTTCTTCAAAACATATGAAATATGAGTTGGGAGTTTCAAAGAATTAAATTCAAAGTTCTTTTGAATTTATTTTCAATTTGGAGTTATTGAGTTTTATTCAAATTATTTTTCTCCAAAAATAACATATATGGAAAATACGGTAACATGATTCCCTACAATAGAAAATTGGAGAGAAATAAATTTGAAATCATTTTGGTATTTTTAAAATGATTTTTGTTGGATTTTACTAGGGTAGTAGCACTCTTTGAATTATTTGAATTTTTCTAGATTTTATTTGACTTGAAAAAAAAATGTTCATATTGTAGAAAATATTTTTCCAGAAATTTTAATATATTATATGTCTATATAATATTTTTATTTATTTTTGTTTCTATTATTTTTGATGTCTGCAAAATGTTAAAAAAAACAAAAAAAAACTCTTCCCTCCGACTGGACCGGCCCAGCACCAGGCCGAGCCGCCAGCCCAGCCCAACGCCTCGCCGTCCCCAACCTGGCGACGGACTCCGTCGTCCACACGCCGTCGTGCCGCCATTGGGAGACGTGCCGCCTCCGGCCTCTCCTGCCCCCTCCTCCACGCCACCGAGACCCCTCCCCTCCTTAAAAGCCAGCTCCCCCGCCTCTCCTCTCCTCCTCGCACTTCACGCCGCCGCCGCACCTCTTGCCGCGCTCGCGGAAGCCGTCGCTCCGGCGAGATCCAGCCACCGCCGCCCGCTCCACTCCGTCGCCCCCGACCGCTGCCGCCACTACCATCGTCACCGTCGAGCCGCGCCGCATCCCCCCGTTCACTCCGCCGAGCCGGAGAGCCACCGGAGCTGCCGCCCCGGCCGGACCCGAGCCGCCGCCGTTGTCCTCCCCGACTCCGGCGATCATCGTGGTAATCGCCGCCTCCCGTCCGTTGGATCTGGATCGAGCGATCCAGATCTCGTTCTGTTTTTTTAATGTTTTTTTATTATTATACGGTGAACATTCGTTAGTTAGGGTTTGCACCGAATGGTTTTTCCGTTCGTTAGCGAACGTTCGCTAAATAGCCTTTTCGTTTTATTTTAGTTTTCTGCCAGGGACCCGTATGTAATTAGTTTCTTCACAGATTAGTCCCTAATCTTCAAACGCTCACTACGTTTCAACCGTTTATCCAAATCCAACGAAACTAACGCTCACTTCTTCGTTGTGATCTCCTCTATCCAGTAATCCAACTCAAACATGTTTTTGAAAGTTTAAAATTTGAATTAGATCAGATTTGAATTTGAACTTCGTTTGATCATAACTTGAGCTTTATAACTCCGATTTAGTTGATTCTTTTTGCAAGTCGAAGCTCTTGACCTAAACTTTCTGATAAGGCCAAATTCACATAATTTTGGCCAGGGGGCGGTGTATGCCTGGACGTGGCGGATCGGGGGATCCCGTGGCCACACTAGTAGAAAAGGGGGCATTTGTCCCGGTTCGTAAGGGCCTTTAGTCCCGGTTCATGAACCGGGACTAATGGGTCGTTACTAATACCTCCCCTTTTAGTCCCGTTTCTAACACGAACCGGGACAAGGTCCTCCACGTGGCCGGTGTGCCGAGCCCAGGCAGGGGGGCCTTTGGTCCCGGTTGGTGGCACCAACCGGGATCAAAAGGTGATGTTTTTTTAAGAAAAAGTGGCTGCTTTAGGGGTTTTAGGGGTTATTTTTAGGTTGTTATGAGCTAGCTAATAGAGAGAAGTGTCCTCTCTTTTATCTTCGTCCTTGGTTTACCAACGCTGCTGCTATGTTCATTTCACCCACTGATATAATAACTCATGCATGCTCGCATCATACATCATCATATATAATAACAAGTCCTACTAATCATGCATCATCATATATACAACTTCTACTCGTTATTAATAATAAGTCATACGATCATCATCCTCATAGTCATCGAATCCAACCCTACATAATTGTTCTTAGCACAAGATCATCAGTATCAGGTAGGACCTAAACAACCTTAAGGTAAAATAGCATAAAATAATATAGACCCTGACTCTCCATTATAAAGAATGGAGATCATCCTGTCTCCAATTTTTGCGCTTCGCTGCCTTTTGCTTTCAAGAAGCTCCTTACGACTATCCATATATTTTTTCCATTCTTTAATTGTCATGTCTCCACTTCTTTTAGAAACCCGGTATGGACAGTTCAGATTCCTAGGAAGACCTGGTTGTATGTTCAAAACATGAAGGCTACCGTGCGTATACATCAGATGAGGCACACAATCATTCAGGATTATCTGCTGAAAAACATATTAATAACTTCGTAGTTAGCAATGATGTACTAGTTTTAGAAGTGTGCAAAAAGATGCATGGATGTCGTAATAATAAAAAATCTCACCAGGGTATCTCCATGGTAGTTACTGTAGTTCAACATGTGCACTAGTGGCACGTATTGACCATAATGTTGAGGAGTTCGATTGTAGACATTGTAATTCTCAAGATCAGTACAAAATGCGATCAAATGATTTTTCTCCCTATAAGTTAATTCGGAGTCATCGGTGTAGTGGGTTTTGTCTACCATCTTCCGCACATTCTTTGAAGAATGAAAATAAGTTGTCAATGGAAATAAGATGTCAACTATTTTGAAATGAACAATATAAATTAATTAATAACTATGTTAAACTCACATGGGGGAAGAATTGGAGGTGTATCCCCAAATCGAAGGTCTGTCTTGCTCGATTGTAGGATCACCAAGATCCATGGTGACAAGCATACCCTCATCAAAACCATACATCTTGCAAAGTGCTTCCCAATTTTTGGAACCAAAATTGATTACACTCTCAGCATTGTACAGCTTTACTTGAAAATCCACACCATGATGGGTCCTTAGGAGAATTGTTTTGGTTTCCATACTTTCATGGTCTTCAAAACCTATCCTCTCCAAGACATAGCGTCTTGCATAGCATGGGATAAGCTAGTCGAATTGGAAAACATGAAAAATACACGTTAAATTAGTTGAAGTCGTGCTTAATAACCGAAAAACTATTGTCATCGTTGCGTACCGTATGAACATCAAAGGTCTCCTCGAGCTTAATATTGAAGCGCCGATCTTCGTCCAGCTCAATGAACCTATCGCACATACCTCGGTCCTCGTGGCACCAGTCGCACTCCCCCGGGCGGTTTTCGTCGTCCGAGTATGACATTTCCGGCCTATGTTCATAATTCAAATATTAAACTAGATCATTATTATTAATCACGGATTGACTATCGGTGATGGTACGTAGCTCCTCCTTTCATTCCCGAGTGCAATATTACACCAAATTGTCTAGCACACGGGAATGAAGGAGAACTTTTCCAATATGAGCATTCAATAAGCAAAACCAAATCATAAAATAAAGTAGTATTCAAATTAGCATGCATTCAATTATAAGCAAAAGTACATCATCTCTTGGTGTCCGTACATCGTCGAATATTATCACTAATATAGCATCACTAATACAACTAGAACCGTAGCGCCCGACGGGTATCGTCGCGGGCGGTGGACACCCAAAGATAAGGAACCATCACAGGATCATAGCTCTAGTGAGATCCTTGAAGAATCTGCCAGGTATTGTCGAACCTGCCCTCAAATGCAACCATGTAGCGACGGACGTGCTCGTCCTCCTCGCTGACACGGTGACGTACCACCTCCGCGGTGTCCGGAAGCCTCGGCACCGTCACTGGCCCACGCGACCGCCACCAAACAAGGATGGGGTTAACAACGGGCTGCCTCCTCACCAACCTACGTCCCCCGGAAGGTAGCACCTCCCAATACCAGCCCGGCGGAGCCCAGTCCCGAAAATGGCCCTGATCAAGCAGGCCTCCACCGCCGAGTCGACGACGACGAGGATGCGGGATAGGCATCATCGACGTCGATGCGGGAACTACTTCTATATATAGTTAAATAAAGTAGTTTTATTAATTAAATCAACTAGTTTAACTACTAAGCACTTACTATAAATAAATAATGTAGTACTTACTAAAAACAAACTACTTCTATATATAGTAAAATAAAGTAGTTTATTAAATCAACTAGCTAGTTCAACTATATATGAAGCACTTACTATAAATAAAATAAAGTAGTACTTAATAAAAATAGACTAGTTTAACTATAGTTTTATTATTTTTCTAACTAATTGTATTAAACACTTTCTCTTCTTTTTTTTCATTTTTCCTCTATTCTAAGTATGAACATATTCATAAATGACTTATATCATTCACAATTTTCCTATACATACACAATAAGTTGACAAAGAAAATAGTATGAACAAAAAAATCATTAAAATTCTATGAACAAAATTACAACAGAAAAGAATCATTAAAATTCTATGAACAGATAAAAATCATAAAAAATTGACATATTCGATCTTTGCATATATATGTGTTGGGGAACGTAGTAATTTCAAAAAAAAAATCCTACGCACACGCAAGATCATGGTGATGCATAGCAACGAGAGGGGAGAGTATTGTCCACGTACCCTCGTAGACCGAAAGCGGAAGCGTTATGACAACGCGGTTGATATAGTCGTACGTCTTCACGATCCGACCGATCCAAGTATCGAACGTATGGCACCTCCGAGTTCAGCACACGTTCAGCTCGATGACGATCCCCGGACTCCGATCCAGCATGGTGTCGGGGATGAGTTCCATCAGCACGACGGCGTGGTGACGATGATGATGTTCTACCGACGCAGGGCTTCGCCTAAGCACCGCAACAATATGACCGAGGTGGAATATGGTGGAGGGGGGCACCGCACATGACTAAGGAACGATCACGAAGATCAACTTGTGTGTTCTGGGGTGCCCCCTACCCCCGTATATAAAGGAGCAAGGGGGAGGACGGCTGGCCCTTGGGGCGCGCCAAGGAGGGGGAGTCCTCCGCCTAGTAGGAGTAGGACTCCCCTTTCCTAGTCCAACTAGGAAGGGGAAGGGGGAAGGAAAGAGAGGGAGAGGGAGAGGGAGAGGGAAAGAGGGGCCGCGCCCCCCTCCCCTAGTCCAATTCAGACTCCCCATGGGAGGGGGCGCGCCACCTCCTGGGCTGCTGCCCTCTCTCTCCCCTCAGGCCCATTAAGGCCCAATACTTCCCCGGGGGGTTCCGGTAACCCCTCCGGCACTCCGGTTTTCTCCAAAATCACGCGAAACACTTTCGGTGTCCGAATATAGTCGTCCAATATATCAATCTTTATGTCTCGACCATTTCGAAACTCCTCGTCATGTCCGTGATCACATCCGGGACTCCGAACAACCTTCGGTACATCAAAACATATAAACTCATAATGAAACTGTCATCGTAACTTTAAGCATGCGGACCCTACGGGTTCGAGAACAATGTAGACATGACCGAGACACGTCTCCGGTCAATAACCAATAGCGGAACCTGGATGCTCATATTGGCTCCCACATATTCTACGAAGATCTTTATCGGTCAGACCGCATAACAACATACGCTGTTCCCTTTGTCATCGGTATGTTACTTGCCCGAGATTCGATCGTCGGTATATCAATACCTAGTTCAATCTCGTTACCGGCAAGTCTCTTTACTCGTTCCGTAATACATCATATCACAACTAACTCATTAGTTGAAATGCTTGCAAGGCTTAAGTGATGTGCATTACCGAGAGGGCCCAAAGATACCTCTCCGACAATCGGAGTGACAAATCCTAATCTCGAAATACGCCAACCCAACAGGTACCTTCGGAGACACCTGTAGAGCACCTCTATAATCACCCAGTTACGTTTTGATGTTTCGTAGCACACAAAGTGTTCCTCCGGTAAATGGGAGTTGCATAATCTCATAGTCATAGGAACATGTATAAGTCATGAAGAAAGCAATAGCATAATACTAAACGATCAAGTGCTAAGCTAACGTAATGGTTCAAGTCAATTACATCATTCTTCTAATGATGTGATCCCGTTAATCAAATGACAACACATGTCTATGGTCAGGAAACATAACCATCTTTGATCAACGAGCTAGTCAAGTAGAGGCATACTAGTAACACTCTGTTTGTCTATGTATTCACACAAGTATTATGTTTTCGGTTAATACAATTCTAGCATGAATAATGAACATTTATCATGATATAAGGAAATAAATAATAACTTTATTATTGCCTCTAGGGCATATTTCCTTCAGTCTCCCACTTGTACTAGAGTCAATAATCTAGATTACACAGTAATGATTTTAACACCCATGTAGTCTTGGTGTTGATCATGTTTTGCTCGTGGAAGAGGCTTAGTCAACGGGTCTTCAAAACCCATCCTCTCCAAGACATAGCGTCTTGCATAGCATGGGATAAGCTAGTTGAATTGGAAAAGATGAAAAATACACGTTAAAATAGTTGAAGTCATGCTTAATTACCGAAAAAACTATTGTCGTCGTTGTGTACCGTATGAACATCAAAGGTCTCCTCGAGCTTAATGCTGAAGCGCCGATCTTCGTCCAGCTCAATGAACCTGTCGCACATACCTCGGTCGTCATGGCACCAGTCGCACTCCCCCGGGCGGTTTTCGTCGTCCGAGTACGACATTTCCGGCCTATGTTCATAATTCAAATATTAAACTAGATTATTATTATTAATCACGGGTTGACTATCGGTGATGGTACGTAGCTCCTCCTTTCATTCCCGAGTGCATTATTACACCAAATTGTCTAGCACACGGGAATGAAGGAGAACTTTTCCAATATGAGCATTCAATAAGCAAAACCAAATCATAAAATAAAGTAGTATTCAAATTAGCATGCATTCAATTATAAGCAAAAGTACATCATCTCTTGGTGTCCGTACATCGTCGAATATTATCACTAATATAGCATCACTAATACAACCGGAACTGTAGCGCCCGACGGGTATCGTCGCGGGCGGTGGACACCCAAAGATAAGGAACCATCACAGGATCATAGCTCTAGTGAGATCCTTGAAGAATCTGCCAGGTATTGTCGAACCTGCCCTCAAATGCAACCATGTAGAGACGGACGTGCTTGTCCTCCTCGCTGACACGGTGACGTACCACCTCCGCGGTGTCCGGAAGCCTCGGCACCGTCACTGGCCCACGCGACCGCCACCAAACAAGGATGGGGTTAACAACGGGCTGCCTCCTCACGAACCTACGTCCCCCGGAAGGTAGCACCTCCCAATACCAGCCCGGTGGAGCCCAGTCCCGAACATGGCCCTGATCAAGCAGGCCTCCACCGCCGAGTCGACGACGACGAGGATGCGGGATAGGCATCGTCGACGTCGATGCGGGAACTACTTCTATATATAGTTAAATAAAGTAGTTTTATTAATTAAATCGACTAGTTCAACTACTAAGCACTTACTATAAATAAATAAAGTAGTACTTACTAAAAACAAACTACTTCTATATATAATAAAATAAAGTAGTTTATTAAATCAACTAGCTAGTTCAACTATATATGAAGCACTTACTATAAATAAAATAAAGTAGTACTTACTAAAAATAGACTAGCTTAACTATAGTTCTATTATTTTTCTAACTAATTGTATTAAACACTTTCTCTTCTTATTTTTTTCATTTTTCCTCTATTCTAAATATGAACATATTCATAAAT
This sequence comes from Triticum aestivum, assembly GCF_018294505.1. Taxonomy (NCBI): domain Eukaryota; kingdom Viridiplantae; phylum Streptophyta; class Magnoliopsida; order Poales; family Poaceae; genus Triticum; species Triticum aestivum. Next base: position 28,123,174 of record NC_057810.1, read on the forward strand.
GACTTATATCATTCACAATTTTCCTATACATACACAATAAGTTGACAAAGAAAATACTATGAACAAAAAAAATCATTAAAATTCTATGAACAAAATTACAACAGAAAAAAATCATAAAAATTCTATGAACAGAAAAAAAATCATAAGTTGACATATTCGATCTTTGCATATATATGTGTTGGGGAACGTAGTAATTTCAAAAAATTCCTACGCACACGCAAGATCATGGTGATGCATAGCAACGAGAGGGGAGAGTGTTGTCCACGTACCCTCGTAGACCGAAAGCGGATGCGTTATGACAACGCGGTTGATGTAGTCGTACGTCTTCACGATCCGACAGATCCAAGTACCGAACGTACGACACCTCCGAGTTCAGCACACGTTCAGCTCGATGTCGATCCCCGGACTCCGATCCAGCAGGGTGTCGGGGATGAGTTCCGTCAGCACGACGGCATGGTGACGATGATGATGTTCTACCGACGCAGGGCTTCGCCCAAGCACCGCAATGATATGACCGAGGTGGAATATGGTGAAGGGGGGCACCGCACACGGCTAAGGAACGATCACGAAGATGAACTTGTGTGTTCTGGGGTGCCCCCCTACCCCCGTATGTCCGTGATTACATCCAGGACTCCAAACAACCTTCGGTACATCAAAACATATAAACTCTTAATGAAACTGTCATCGTAACTTTAAACGTGCGGACCCTACGGGTTCGAGAACAATGTAGACATGATCGAGACACGTCTTCGGTCAATAACCAATAGCGGAACCTGGATGCTCATATTGGCTCCCACATATTCTACGAAGATCTTTATCGGTCAGACCGCATAATAACATACGATGTTCCCTTCGTCATCGGTATGTTACTTGCCCAAGATTTGATCATCGGTATCTCAATACCTAGTTCAATCTCGTTACCGGCAAGTCTCTTTACTCGTTCCGTAATACATCATATCACAACTAACTCATTAGTTGTAATGCTTGCAAGGCTTAAGTGATGTGCATTACCGAGAGGGCCCAAAGATACCTCTCCGACAATCGGAGTGACAAATCCTAATCTCGAAATACGCCAACCCAACAGGTACCTTCGGAGACACCTGTAGAGCACCTTTATAATCACCCAGTTACATTGTGATGTTTGGTAGCACACAAAGTGTTCCTCCGGTAAACGGGAGTTGCATAATCTCATAGTCATAGGAACATGTATAAGTCATGAAGAAAGCAATAGCATAATACTAAATGATCAAGTGCTAAGCTAACGGAATGGGTCAAGTCAATCACATCATTCTCCTAATGATGTGATCTCGTTAATCAAATGACAACACATGTCTATGGTCAGGAAACATAACCATCTTTGATCAACGAGCTAGTCAAGTAGAGGTATACTAGTGACACTCTGTTTGTCTATGTATTCACACAAGTATTATGTTTCTGGTTAATACATTTCTAGCATGAATAATAAACATTTATCATGATATAAGGAAATAAATAATAACTTTATTATTGCCTCTAGGGCATATTTCCTTCAGTCTCCCATTATGATCCATTTATCATGATATGAGGAAATAAATAATAACATTATGATCCATTTTGAACTTCTTCAAAACTTTGTCAAGGTATGTGCTTTGTGAAAGTCCAATTAAGCGTCTTGATCTATCTCTATAGATCTTAATGCCCAATATGTAAGCAACTTCATCGAGGTCTTTCATTGAAAAACTCTTATTCAAGTATCCCTTTATGCTATCCAGAAATTCTATATCATTTCCGATCAGTAATATGTCATCCACATATAATATAAGAAATGCTACAGAGCTCCCACTCACTTTCTTGTAAATACAGGTTTCTCCAAAAGTCTGTACAAAACCAAATGCTTTGATCACACTATCAAAGCGTTTATTCCAACTCCGAGAGGCTTGCACCAGTCCATAAATGGCTCGCTGGAGCTTGCACACTTTGTTAGCTCCCTTTGGATCGACAAAACCTTCTGGTTGCATCATATACAACTCTTCTTGCAGAAACCCATTCAGGAATGCAGTTTTGACATCCATCTGCCATATTTCATAATCATAAAATGCGGCAATCGCTAACATGATTCGGACAGACTTAAGCATCGCTACGGGTGAGAAAGTCTCATCATAGTCAATCCCTTGAACTTGTCAAAAACCTTTTGCGACAAGTCGAGCTTTGTAGACAGTAACATTACCGTTAGCGTCAGTCTTTTCTTGAAGATCCATTTATTTTCAATTGCTTACCAATCATTGGGCAAGTCAACCAAAGTCCATACTTTGTTCTCATACATGGATCCCATCTCAGATTTCATGGCCTCAAGCCATTTTGTGGAATCTGGGCTCACCATCGCTTCTTCATAGTTCGTAGGTTCATCATGGTCTAGTAACATGACTTCCAGAACAGGATTACCGTACCACTATGGTGTGGATTTTATTCTGGTTGATCTACGAGGTTCAGTAACAACTTGATCTGAAGTTCCATGATCATCATCATTAACTTCCTCACTAATTGGTGTAGGTGTCACAGGAACAGATTTCTATGATGAGCTACTTTCCAATAAGGGAGCATGTACAGTTACCTCATCAAGTTCTACTTTCCTCCCACTCACTTCTTTCGAGAGAAACTCCTTCTCTAGAAAGGATCCATTCTTAGCAACGAATGTCTTGCCTTCGGATCTGTGATAGAAGGTGTACCCAATAGTTTCCTTTGGGTATCCTATGAAGACACATTTCTCCGATTTGGGTTTGAGCTTATCAGGTTGAAGTTTTTTCACATAAGCATCGCAGCCCCAAACTTTTAGAAATGACAACTTTGGTTTCTTGCCAAACCACAGTTCGTAAGGCGTCGTATCAACGGATTTTTATGGTGCCCTATTTAACATGAATGCGACCGTCTCTAAAGCATAACCCCAAAAAGATAGCGGTAAATCAGTAAGAGACATCATAGATCACACAATATCAAGTAAAGTACGATTACGACGTCCGGACACACCATTACGCTGTGCTGTTCCGGGTGGCGTGAGTTGCGAAACTATTCCACTTTGTTTCAAATGTAGACCAAACTCGTAACTCAAATATTCTCCTCCACGATCAGATCGTAGAAACTTTATTTTCGTGTTACGATGATTTTCAACTTCACTCTGAAATTCTTTGAACTTTTCAAATGTTTTAGACTTATGTTTCATTAAGTAGATATATCCATATCTGCTCAAATCATCTGTGAAGGTGAGAAAATAACGATATCCGCCACGAGCCTCAACATTCATTGGACCACATACATCTGTATGTATGATTTCCAATAAATCTGTTGCTCTCTCCATTGTACCGGAGAAGGGCATTTTAGTCATCTTGCCCATAAGGCACGGTTCGCAAGTACCAAGTGATTCATAATCAAGTGGTTCCAAAAGTCCATCAGTATGGAGTTTCTTCATGCGCTTTACACCGATATGATCCAAACGGCAGTGCCACAAGTAAGTTGCACTATCATTATCAACTCTGCATCTTTTGGTTTCAACATTATGAATATGTGTATCACTACTATCGAGATTCATAAAAAATAGACCACTCTTCAAGGGTGCATGGCCATAAAAGATATTACTCATATAAATAGAACAACCATTATTCTCGGATTTAAATGAATAACTGTCTCGCATCAAAGAAGATCCATATATAAAGTTCATGCTCAACGCTGGCACCAAATAACAATTATTTAGGTCTAATACTAATCCTGAAGGTAGATGTAGAGGTAGCGTGCCGACCGCAATCACATCGACTTTGGAACCATTTCCCACGCGCATCGTCACCTCGTCCTTGGCCAGTGTTCGATTAATCCGTAGTCCCTGTTTCGAGTTGCAAATATTAGCAACAGAACCAGTATCAAATACCTAGGTGCTACTGCGAGCTCTAGTAAGGTACACATCAATAACATGTAAATCACATATACCTTTGTTCACCTTGCCATCCTTCTTATCCGCCAAATACTTGGGGCAGTTCCGCTTCCAGTGACCAGTCTGCTTGCAATAAAAGCAGTCAGTTTCAGGCTTAGGTCCAGACTTGGGTTTCTTCTCCTGAGCAGCAACTTGCTTGCTATTCTTCTTGAAGTTCCCCTTCTTCTTCCCTTTGCCCTTTTTCTTGAAACTAGTGGTCTTGTTGACTATCAACACTTGATGCTCCTTCTTGATTTCTACCTCCACAGCTTTTAGCATCGCGAAGAGCTCGGGAATTGTCTTTTCCATCCCTTGCATATTATAGTTCATCACAACGCTTTTGTAGCTTGGTGGCAGTGATTGGAGAATTCTGTCAATGACACTATCATCCGGAAGATTAACTCCCAGTTGACTCAAGTGATTATTATACCTAGACATCTTGAGTATATGCTCACTGACAGAACTGTTCTCCTCCATCTTGCAGCTATAAAACTTATTGGAGACTTCATATCTCTCAATCCAGGCATTTTATTGAAATATTAACTTCAACTCCTGGAACATCTCATATGCTCCATGACGTTTAAAACGTTGTTGAAGTCCCGGTTCTAAGCCGTAAAGCATGGTACACTGAACTATCGAGTAGTCATCAGCTTTGCTCTGCCGGACGTTCACAACATCTGGTGTTGCTCCTGCTGCAGGCCTGGCACCCAGCGGTGCTTCCAGGACGTAATTCTTCTGTGCAGCAATGAGGATAATCCTCAAGTTACGGACCCAGTCCGTGTAATTGCTACCATCATCTTTCAACTTTGCTTTCTCAAGGAACGCATTAAAATTCAACGGAACAACAGCACGGGCCATCTATCTACAATCAACATAGACAAGCAAGATACTATCAGGCACTAAGTTCATGATAAATTTAAGTTCAATTAATCATATTACTTAAGAACTCCCACTTAGAAAGACATCTCTCTAATCCTCTAAGTGATCACGTGATCCAAATCAACTAAACCATAACCGATCATCACGTGAAATGGAGTAGTTTTCAATGGTGAACATCACTATGTTGATCATATCTACTATATGATTCATGCTCGACCTTTCCGTCTCAGTGTTCCAAGGCCATATCTGCATATGCTAGGCTCGTCAAGTTTAACCTAAGTATTCTGCGTGTGCAAAACTCGCTTGCACCTGTTGTAGATGGACGTAGAGCTTATCACACCCGATCATCACGTGGTGTCTGGGCACGGCGAACTTTGGCAACGGTGCATACTCAGGGAGAACACTTTTATCTTGAAATTTAGTGAGAGATCATCTTATAATGCTACCGTCAATCAAAGCAAGATAAGATGCATAAAAGATAAACATCACATGCAATCAATATAAGTGATATGATATGGCCATCATCATCTTGTGCTTGTGATCTCCATCTCTGAAGCACCTCCATGATCACCATCGCCACCGGCGCGACACCTTGATCTCCATCATAGCATCATTGTCGTTTACGCCGTCTATTGCGTCTACGACTATCGCTACCGCTTAGTGATAAAGTAAAGCAATTATAGGGCATTTGCATTTCAAACAATAAAGCGACAACCATATGGCTCCTGCCAGTTGCCGATAACTTCGGTTACAAAACATGATCATCTCATACAATAAAATATAGCATCACGTCTTGACCATATCACATCACAACATGCCCTGCAAAAACAAGTTAGACGTCCTCTACTTTGTTGTTGCAAGTTTTACGTGGTTGCTACGGGCTTAGCAAGAACCGTTCTTACCTACGCATCAAACCACAACGATAGTTTGTCAAGTTGGTGTTGTTTTAACCTTCGCAAGGACCGGGAGTAGCCACACTCGGTTCAACTAAAGTGAGAGAGACAGAAACCCGCCAGTCACCTTCAAGCACGAGTGCTCGTAACAGTGAAACCAGTCTCGCGTAAGCGTACGCATAATGTCGGTCCGGGCCACTTCATCTCACAATACCGCTGAACCAAAGTATGACATGCTTTTAAGCAGTATGACTTATATCGCCCTCAACTCACTTGTGTTCTACTCGTGCATATGACATCTACGCATAAAACCTGGCTCTGATACAACTGTTGGGGAACGTAGTAATTTCAAAAAAAATCCTACGCACACGCAAGATCTGTGATGCATAGCAACGAGAGGGGAGAGTATTGTCCACGTACCCTCGTAGACCGAAAGCGGAAGCATTATGACAACGCGGTTGATATAGTCGTACGTCTTCACGATCCGACCGATCCAAGTACCGAACGTACAGCACCTCCGAGTTCAGCACACGTTCAGCTCGATGACGATCCCCGGACTCCGATCCAGCAGGGTGTCGGGGATGAGTTCCGTTAGCACGACGGCGTGGTGACGATGATGATGTTCTACCGACGCAGGTCTTCGCCTAAGCACCGCAACGATATGATCGAGGTGGAATATGGTGGAGGGGGGCACCGCACACGGCTAAGGAACGATCATGAAGATCAACTTGTGTGTTCTGGGGTGCCCCCTGCCCCCGTATATAAAGGAGCAAGGGAGGAGGCCGGCCGGCCCTTGGGGCGCGCCAAGGAGGGGGAGTCCTCCGCCTAGTAGGAGTAGGACTCCCCTTTCCTAGTCCAACTAGGAAGGGGAAGGGGGAACGAAAGAGAGGGAGAGGGAGAGGGAAAGAGGGGCCGCGCCCCCCTCCCATAGTCCAATTCGGACTCCCCATGGGAGGGGGCGCGCCACCTCCTGGGCTGCTGCCCTCCCTCTCCCCTCAGGCCCACTAAGGCCCAATACTTCCCCGGGGGGTTCCGGTAACCCCTCCGGCACTCCGGTTTTCTCCGAAATCACCCGGAACACTTCCGGTGTCCGAATATAGTCGTCCAATATATCAATATTTATGTCTCAACCATTTCAAAACTCATCGTCATGTCCGTGATCACATCCAGGACTCCGAACAACCTTCGGTACATCAGAACAGATAAACTCTTAATGAAACTATCATCATAACTTTAAGCGTGCGGATCCTACGGGTTGGAGAACAATGTAGACATGACCGAGACACGTCTCCGGTCAATAACCAATAGCAGAACCTGGATGCTCATATTGGCTCCCACATATTATGAAGATCTTTATCGGTCAGACCGCATAACAACATACGTTGTTCCCTTTGTCATCGCACTACTAGGAAAAGGGCTATAGATAGGATTGACACTAATGGCGCACCAGGGATTTAATGCGCCACTACTATATACTAATGGCGCACTAGTTGGTGATGCGCCATTAGTGTGGAAGACACTAATGGCGCACCAGACAAAAGGTGCGCCACTAGTGATAATTTTTTTTTCATTTTGACATACATACTAATGGCACATCCAACCGAAATGCGCCATTACTAGTTCTAACTAGTAATGGCGCACCAGACAAGGAGTGTGCCAGTACTGTATTTTTTTTATTCTTTTTTTTGCAAAACTACTAATGGCGCATCGGGTCACAGTGCAATATTACTAGTTTAAACAAGTAATGGCGCACTACTAGGTGGTGCGCCATTAGTATATATATATACATTGCACTACTACACGACTATCTCGGTTACGGATATCTCGCGGGGCAGGTAGTCCACGGATTTTCTGGATGCGTAAGGTGCATGGATGACACAACGTATCGCCAGCTAGATAGAGATCCCGGGTCTTCGAAAACCGTGTTCATGGGACATCGACGTCCCCCTCGCCGCCGATGATCAACCGCACCCTCCCTCGCTCCACCGCTGCCGACGATCAACCGCACCCTCCCCCGCTACACCGGCCGCCGCCGCCGACCCCCGGCCCGCACCCTCCCCCACTCCACCGTCGCCGATGACCCACCGCACCCTCCACTCCACCTTTTTCATATTCATAAATATTTACAAATAACAAATTTGAACATATTTTTTTAAAAAATTATTATTGTTTTTATAAAAAATATTACTGTTATGATTTAAATAAGTTTGAACATATTTAAACACAAATAAATATCAAATAGCATTTTTTATACAATCGAGAAATGATCCGGTCCCCCACTCCACCATCGCCGATGACCCACCGCACCCTCCCCCGCTCCACTGGCCGCCGCCGCCGACCCCCGGCCCGCACCCTCCCCCACTCCACCGCTGCTGACGATCAACTGCACCCTCCCCTGCTCCACCGGCCGCCTCCGTCGACCCCTGGCCCGCACCCTCCCCCACTCCACCGTCGCCGATGACCCACCGCACCCTCCACTCCACCTTTTTCATATTCATAAATATTTTCAAATAACAAATTTGAACATATTTTTTTAAAAAAATTGTTACTGTTTTTATAAAAAAATATTACTGTTATGATTTAAACAAGTTTGAACATATTTAAACACAAATAAATATCAAATAGCATTTTAAATGCATAAAAACAAAAATTGGGGAGCCTGGGAATCGAACCCAGGACCTCCTAGTGTGTGTGCTACGTGTTGACCAGTCGGGCTAGTGGGCGGGTTCTGATGTAGATGTTGGGTTAGGTGGAATATAACCTGAGGGCTCAAACTGTAATAAAAAAACATTATAATGGCGCACCACCGCTGGGTGCACCATTAGTAAGCTTCCCTCCCTTCCTCCCCACAACACCTAATTTGCCCCCTCCGCCCCAACCGTACGCTGCCGCCGCGCCTACACGCCCCATCCGTCCCCTCCGTCCCCTGCCGCCGCCGCCCCGACCCCCGCTGGAATCCACCCCCGCCGCCCCGCGCCCCCGCGCCCCCACCACTTCAGCTCCCCGTGCCGCCGCCCCGCGCCCCCACGCCCCCCACCACTGCAGCTCCCCCGCGCCGCCGCCCCCACACCCCCGCGCCCCGAGCCGGAGGAGGAGGACCAGGAGGAGGACGAGGAGGAGGAGGAGACGACGACCGCCTCTACCTCAGCTCAGCTCTGCTGCGGCGTGGTCTTGTGCCGGCCCGAGCCCTAGGGATCCGGCACGACCGCGGCTTCCTCCGGGTCCAAGGCGGCCGGCCGGCGCCGTGTACGCCCTCGACTGCAGGTGAGCCCCTCCCCTCCACTTCCTTCTTCTTCTTCTTCCTCTTGCCCTCAACCTCTGCTCTGAGTCTCGACCGCTGTGCAGGGCCCGTCCATCTCCGGCAAGCCCACCACACCGTTTGACAGGAAGCACCACCATCGTTGCCGAGCCACTCCACCGGCAGCCACCATCCTCGCGCGCTTCCTCCTCGAGCAGGCCTCCCCGCAAGCGTCACCGAGCACCAAGCCGCGGGTCTGCCCCCTCCACACGCCCCTGAAGCAGCAAACCCTCGGCCCTCCTCTCCAGCGAGCAGATCTGCATCCTCAACATCTTTTCCCTGGACATACCTGCCTCTTGTAATTCAAGTGACAGCCTGACAGGTGACATTTTCGTTGCAATTTCTGTGTTTTTTTGTTCTGAATGTGCAGCTACGCAATGTGTAGAAGTGGTACAGGCCTGTAGTTAGAACAAATCATCAATTTTTAAATGCTTTGATCTAATAACAACGAAAAAACCATGAGCCAGTCACGTTTGAAGGTTCTTTGGTTACTAGCAACTAGCATTGCTAGATGAGTTCTTCTGCTATCTTGTGATAATTGTAGTAGATTATAGCTTGCTTCAGTTTGTCATCATAAGTTGGTTAATTCGATATGCAGTTAACTTGATCATAGTTAGTTTACCGAATTGTTTAACAAAAAGGAGATCCAGCATGCACAGTGTCCTTCACTATATACTAATCTTTGTATGCCCAGGCACATTGATGCATCAGCCCTATAAGAAGCATCAGGGAAACAGAGGTTGGTTGTGGCAATTGTCACATTAGCCTTGCGCTCTTCGACCAAATGTAAGATATGCAACAAATAACGGATAAATACCTAACAGTTTTCTAGAGCTAGCGAAGAGATTAAAATCTCTGTGAGATATTCATAGCCATGAAGCCCAGTAGCCTGTAGTTCACTAAACTTATAGCCCAAGATCCAATTTACATGCTATACTCTTCAGCAACATTGCTTGCTAGAACTACTGTCACATGTGCACTTGGCAGGTAACACTAACTAAACCTAGCGTGCAAAAAGGATCACATGTTTTAGAGTAGTATCGGCTACTACAAGCTGAGGGTTTTCTTAGCTAAATTAGTCTATATTCGTTTTGTGTCAGCTCCTTGCTGTCCATGTTAACTTCTTTTCATGGTACCCATAGATTTGACTTTCAGTGTTGGTGATTCTGCAGTTGCTGTAGACTACTATAGTGATGAGTGTCTAGCTTTTGTAATCTACACTTCTTGCATAAGGATTTGCATGTGCCTTTGTACCATGAGTAATTTTGGGACTTGGGAATTGGTTCTTTCTTACTACAGTCTTGCTGCTATAGTATGGCTCTGTTCTTGGTGGAGGTTTCATTACTTGTTTTGTGTGGCTTAGGTTATATTTCAGTGGAATTTGTGTGATATGTTTGGCTGGACTATGCTCTTTTCATAGTTATAGTGTTGTCACTTTACAGCTTGCATGCTTGCCATACCAGACCATCAGTGTTCCGCTGTTATGATAAACTGTTCAATTCTTTGTATGGTTCTGTCTTTTTTCTATGATGGCAAGGGACACTGGTTGCTTATGCACTGAGTTGGGTTTTATGCGTCAAACAATCCATTTTGACAAGGCTCATTGATGGGTACTTTTTTATTGGGTGCATTTATTTATATTATATCATATTGCTTCTATATCTGATCCACCATTGCTTGTACTAGTTTGTCAAGAATACATGTCTGTATAGCACAGAGAGCACCACAAGTTAAACACCTCAATCTATTAGTATTTGTCTGCATTTTCTCACATTCTTCTTGTATCTGATCCAGTATTGCTTGTAGTGGTTTGTCCAAAATGTTGAATGATACTGCCTGGAGATGCATATATTGTTTCACCTCTTCAGAGGCCAACGTATTTTCCATGTTGTGATGCAGGCCTTTTTGTTAACACTGGGCTTTGCCACCTGTTGTTTGTCTTGTAAATATTGGACAGAGATTTAAGCAAGTAGCACATTGCCTTGTCCACCTGGGATAATGATTTTGCAGGTACCCCGAGAGGCCCTTGAGTTTGCCGGAATGTCGATTAACTTCCGTTCCGGCAAATTCGGGTACTCCATATGTCCTATTTTCAGCAAAGGTCATGCTGAAATTTTCCGTGAATTTTAGCATGACTTTGCTAAAAATAGGACATATGGGGTACTTCCGACTAATGTCTGTTATCATGCATGTTTTATGATCTGTTGTAAGGGTACTAATTGGTCTCTTCTGTTGCTTATCAGAGATGGCGGGAAGCAGCCACCGCCGCTCTGCGACACCGCAATACGAGTTGGATGCTTCCGAGTTCTTCACTATCATACTTGGGACTTCAGTATCATCCATGATGTAGGTATATAAAACGAGAGATCTCCCCTTCACCCATCTCATTATGATATCTGTTGTTTGCTACATCACTCATTGTCCCAAACTGCAGAGGCTGCCTGACAGTTTCATGAACATGCTGATGGGTGAAGATCCGCCAAATAATGTGAAGCTGCGACAGGCCGGCAGCGGGTTTCGCAGGCAGTGGGATGTGGAGTTGGTGATCAAGGAGGGCCACATGTACTTGTCTCGTGGGTGGGAGAAGTTCTACCGTGCCTACGACCTGCGGCTGGGGTACTTCCTTCTCTTCAGGTACGATGACGACGCCACCATGCTCATCGTGAAGGTGTTCAATGCGACTATGTGTCGCATGCGCTACACTGACGATGATGATGCCGATACGTTCTGCCTCTTCTTATTCCTCTACATTTGGCTTTGTCTCACATCGATTGTTAACGGTCATTGTTGCATTTGGACAGGTAATGGGAGCAGCAGCAGCAACACTGGCTACAGCCAAAGCAGCAGCGACTATGGCTGTAGCGAAAGCAGCAACGATTCTGGCTATAGCGAGAGCAGCAGCGATTCTGGCAGCAACATAGACAACAAGAAGGATGATCCAAACTGGAGTGCGGGAGAAGAGGAGCAGAGTGGGGATGAGGAGCTGCAGGATGATGATGGGCATCAGGCTGAGGATGACCTAGCACTGGTGGTGGCTGACCGAGGGCAAGAGATGGTGGTGGCTGACCATGGGCAAGAGATGGTGGTGGCTGACCATGGGCAAGAGATGGAGGTGGCTGAGGATGACCTAGCGATGGTCGTGCCTGAAGGTGGCCTCGCGATGGTGGTGGTGCCTGACAATGACCACGCACCGGTGGTGGCGCCGGTGATCCCACGGCTGGGCGACATGACCACGCCAATTGTGGTAGAAGACTACATCCCACTGCCTCCACTGCCTCCACCGCCTCGCCGCTCTTGGCGCATCAGGCTGAGGAAGGAGAAGGAGAAGAACAATGCATGAGAACTGAACTTTGTCAGGTATGTCAGATCTCCAAAATGATATATATATATACTTAGTTACCTATGTTATCTCTAATATGCTTAGTTTCCTATAGGTTAGCTTCATTTTACCTAAGTTGGCTCTAATATGCTAACTTAGAGCTTATATGCTTAGTTTCCTATAGGTTAGCTCCAAAATAACTTATGTTAGCACAAAATGATCAAGATTACATAATAAGCTTATAGTCTTTTTCTTATTCTTCTTCTCCAAAATGACATAGGTTAGCTTCATTTTACCTAAGTTGGCTCTAATATACTAACTTAGAGCTTATATGCTTAGTTTCCTATAGGTTAGCTCCAAAATAACTTATGGTAGCACAAAATGATCAAGTTTACATAATAAGCTTATAGTCTTCTTCTTATTCTTGTTCTTTTCCAAAATGACATAGGTTAGCTTCATTTTACCTAAGTTGGCTCTAATATGCTAACTTAGAACTTATATGCTTAGTTTCCTATAGGTTAGCTCCAAAATTACTTATGTTAGCACAAAATGATCAAGTTTACATAATAAGCTTATAGTCTTCTTCTTCTTCTTCTTCTTCTTTTCGAAAATTCTTCTTATTCTTCTTCTAGTGTTCTTCTTCTTCTAGTATTCTTCTAGTCTTCTTCTTCTTCTTCTTCTAACTTCTTGTTTATCATTTTGCCGATTTGATTTAATTCACGGAAGCTTGCATGGATGGAGTGCTTCTTTTCCATTTGTGTTTTTATTTTGTATCAATGTGAAACTTTTGTGAATTGATGGATAACGGTGTTGGATGAACAATGTGAAACTTTTGTAATATGTAACGATGGAACTATGTGTTGGCTATGTATGTATATATGATGGAACTTGTGTGTTGGCTATGATTGTTATATGGATGCTTGTTGTATATATATGTGTTGGATATCTCATATGTGAAATAGTGACCTGAGATTAAGAAAAAAAATAAAAAAATTGTTACTAATGGCGCTAATGGCGCACTACCATGTGGTGCGCCATTAGTATAGCAGACTCTAGTGGCGCACTATGGGCAAAACTAATGGCGCACTGCGTGGTGCGCCATTAGTATACCAGATACTAATGGCGCACCGGTGGTGCGCCACTAGTAAAAAATACTAGTGGCGTGATACTAATGGCGCACCGGTAGTGCGCCATTAGTAGGCAAAACTAGTGCGCCATTAGTAGGCCTTTTCCTAGTAGTGTCGGTATGTTACTTGCCCGAGATTCGATCGTCGGTATCTCAATACCTAGTTCAATCTCGTTACCGGCACGTCTCTTTACTCGTTCCGTAATACATCATCTCACAACTAACTCATTAGTTGCAATGCTTGCAAGGCTTAAGTGATGTGCATTACCGAGAGGTTCCAGAGATACCTCTCCGACAATCGGAGTGACAAATCCTAATCTCGAAATACGCCAACCCAACAAGTACCTTTGGAGACACCTGTAGAGCACATTTATAATCACCCAATTACGCTGTGACGTTTGGTAGCACACAAAGTGTTCCTCCGGTAAACGGGAGTTGCATAATCTCATAGTCATAGGAACATGTATAAGTCATGAAGAAAGCAATAGCAGGATACTAAACGATCAAGTGCTAAGCTAACGGAATGGGTCAAGTCAATCACATCATTCTCCTAATGATGTGATCCCGTTAATCAAATGACAACACATGTCTATGGTCAGGAAACATAACCATCTTTGATCAACGAGCTAGTCAAGTAGAGGCATACTAGTGACACTCTGTTTGTCTATGTATTCACACAAGTATTATATTTCCGGTTAATACAATTCTAGCATGAATAATAAACATTTATCATGATATAAGAAAATAAATAATAACTTTATTATTGCCTCTAGGGCATATTTCCTTCAATGTGAACATACAAACATGCATATTCAACAATAATATCACCAAAAAAATCTATTAACAGAAAAAAATTCTAACACAATATAAACAAATTAATTACACAATATGAAAAAAAAATAACATAAAAATCTATGAACTCCACATCTAAATTACTACACATCTAAAAAAAGAATCTATGAACTACAAAAAAATCTAAAAAAATCTTACAAAATTAACTAGACATCTAAATTAACTACTATTAATGTCAAATTAAATTAGTTGCTCATGGCGACGGCGACGGGGACGGCAAGGGCGAGGTGCGGCGCGGGGCGGGGCGGGGCGGTGATGGCATCGGGGCGACGCGGGACGGCGTCGGGGCGGCGTGGGCCGGGGCGGCGCGGGACGGGGCGGCACTGGGCGAGGGCTGGCTGGGGCAGCCTGCCGGCGTCGTCGATGGATTCGCCGCCGTCGGGGGAGAGCAGGAGAAGAGATTGAAGTGGGGATGGGAGGTTCTGAAACTTTCCTAAGTGCTACTTATATAGCAAAGGCATTGGTCCCGGTTCGTGGCACAAACCGGGACTAATGCCCCCCTTTAGTCCCGGTTGGAGCTACCAACTGGAACCAAAGGCCTCTTTTCAGCAGCCCAAAGGACGGGAAACATAGACCTTTGGTCCTGGTTGTAGGCACCAACCTGGACTAAAGGTGGGTCATTGCTCCCGGTTTGCTTTTAATGTTTTCCTAATTACTTATTTATTTTCTTTTATGATAATTATGTTTGCTTTTAATGTTTTGAATAGAATTCTAATTACTTATTTATTTTCTTTTATGATAATTCTTTTTGCTATTAAAGTTTGTAACAACATTCTAATTACTTATTTATTTTCTTTTATGATAATTCTTTTTGCTATTAAAGTTTGTAACAAAATTCTATATAATTTTAGTTTCAATAATACTAGAGGTTTATAAAAGCTTTTTAGTTGATTCCTTCAGTACCAGTTCTAAGGCTGTTATAAAGGCATTTTATTTGGTACAGGTTTTAAGGCTGGTGCCCCATGAGCACCTTTTAGTACCGGTTCGTGGCATGAACCGGTAAAAGAGTTTTTTAGTTGATTCTTTCTGCAGCTGTTTTTTAGTCCCACCTCGCCAGGCGAGAGGCACTCGCAGCGGTTTATAAGCCCTGAGTGCAGAGACGATGAAGAAGAGGCTCAATGCACGTTGCTTAGCTTCAAGCCTTGAGGAATAGGGTAGACTGCACGGAGCTATATGCAGTGCAGTTTACACTCTTCCGAAAGGCTTGAAGCTAATTAACGAGCATTGTGCCTCTTTTTTATTTTTAATGACTTATTACAACTCAGAAAAAATAGAAAAAATAAATATAGCAGAAAAGAAAAAAACTATATAAAAAACTACTCAGAAATAAATAGAAGAAAAAATAGTTGTGATTAACTTTACTAAAAAAATGAGCACAGATACGCTTATAGAGAGAATTCAACCTAAATTCATAATAAATTTCTACTAACTTCAGAGAAATTGAATGTGAATTTAGGTCAAATTCCCTGTATAAGGGCATCTATTTTCACTTTGAGAGGAGCTCAACAAGGCATAGAGGTAGGGGCTTATAAACCGGTGTGAGCGCCCTTCGGTTTGCGAGGTGGGACTAAACTCTGACCGCAACAAGGACCAACCTTTTAGTCCCGGTTTGTGGCATGAACCGGGACTAAAGGGAAGCCTTTGGTCCTGGTTCAAGCCACCAACCGGGACCAATGGTGGTGGGCCAGGAGCGAGGCCCATTGGTTCCGGTTCGTCGCACCAACCGGGACCAAAAGGTCCACATGAACCGGGACCAATGGCCCACCTGGCCCGGCCGTCCCACGGGGCTCACGAACCGGGTCCAATGCCACCATTGATCCCGGTTCTGGACTGAACCGGGACTAATGGGCTGACCCGGCCTGGACCATTGTCCCCTTTTCTACTAGTGCAGTTGGAGTCAGACGGCATGCCTCGGTGCTCTACGAGGTTTGGTGGGCGGCAGTTTGTGGCCGGCCGGTTCGGGCAGTTGGTGGACGAGCTTCACCAGGTGAAATCCTATCTCCGGCATTTGCCGGATGTGGCGGCGGCGATGCCCGCGGGCGCCGCTCTCTTTCTTGGAAGCATCGCTGCAGTGTGCTACCTCTTCCCTCTTCCCGCGGCCTTGGCTCTGGAGGGAAACCTCTGATCCGCGGGATCAGGCGATGAAGGCGCCTTCACGTCTTCTTCCTCCTTGGGGGCATCGTCTTGGAGCCTGCCACAACTGGAGACCGGTGGTTGACGGCATCTTCACCGCGGTGGTTGGCGGCATCTTCGCCGCGTGGTTTGCTGAGGAGGCTGTTTCTGGGGCACTGGTTTCTGTATGGCAACGATGATGGCGTCGAGAGGAGCTTCGGTCGCGGCTCGGGCTTTGGTAGTCGGATCTTCCCGGCGTGTCCGAGGTGCTCTTCCGTGGGTTGCCTGGTTGTTTTGAAGTCGGAGCTGCGGTGGAGCGAGTCCAGGCGGCGATGATGACAGGCACTCGGTGGTCGTTTGCGGCGAGCACGGTCGGCGCAAGTCCTGCATTTTTCCCCCGTGATGCTCGTCGTCAAAGTCGGAGCTGTCGGTTGTTTGTGCGTGTGGCCATCTGTTGACATGTGCCGTCGTGGCTTGTGTATCTGTCCTGCAGCTCTGTGTTCCATGTCGGTGGCCAGGTTGGCCGGTGGTGCCCATTTTGTGGGCTGGATTGTGTCAGTTTTAGCCCGGTTTTCCATAAATTAACCGGGCAATTCTTCTTCTTAATCAATGAAAATGGCAAGTCTTTTGCCTCGTTTCAAAAAAAAAAGAAATGTGGTTAAATAGTTCTGTAACCATATTTTATATTTTATTTCGTGTCAAATACACTTTAAGATTGTTTGAGACTAGGTTGTTAAAGAAGTTGAGCACACCGTACTTAGTCTCAGACTTGGCTTTCTAAACATTCATTTGATTGGACATTACGACCCGGTGTATGTGTGTGTGCTCCTTCATTGGTGCTCTTCGCCGTCGCTATTCGTCACGGTGTCTGCCGGCCATATCAGTTTAGGTGCACATTGAAATTATCAGCTGGATACTGTTCGAGTAGATATGGACAACATCGAAATGTGGTTAAATAATTCTGTAACCATATTTTATATTTTCTTTCCTATCAAACTACCCTTTAAGTTTGTTTGAGACTAGGATGTTAAAGAAGTTGAGCACAGGCTTTCTAAACATTCATTTGATTGGACATTATTGGACCCGGTGTATGTGCGTGTGTTGCTTGATTGGTGCTCTACGCCGGCGCTATTCGTCACTGTGTACCTGCCGGCCAGGACGCTGCTGTAAATAACTTGGGTACGGTGCAGACTACAGAGCGCATGATATTCTGCCGCACGAAACGGAGCGCCGGACGATCCAGTCATATATATGTGTGTGTGCGCGATTTTCTGCGGATTGGATTTTCCCTACTCAACCATCGCGCTCATGGTCGGGGCCATGAGGAGACCAACCCAAGCGCATCTCGTCGGCACTGCCGTGCTCTTCCTGCTGACGGCCGCCATCTCCGCGGCAACCGTTGCCGCGGTGACCTCGGAGGCCGATGCCCTTCTAGCATGGAAGGCCAGCCTCGTCAACGCGACCGCGCTATCTAACTGGACCCGGGGCACGCCGGTATGTGATTGGGCAGGCGTGTTCTGCAACATCAATGGCGGGATCAGGGGGCTAAATCTCCCGGGACTCGGTCTCTCGGGCGAGCTTGACATGCTCGACACGGCGGCGCTTCCGGAGCTTGCCTCTCTGAACCTTTGGAGGAACAACCTCGAAGGCCCCATTCCGGCCAGCATATCGCGGCTGCGCTCCCTCGAAGTACTCGACCTCAGCGGCAACGGGTTCAACGGCTCCATCCCGCCGCAGCTTGGTGACATGCCCAGCCTCGCCGCCCTCTATCTCTACGAGAACAACCTCAGTGGTGAGATCCCACGCCAGCTCTGCAACCTTCTCTCTGTCTAGTCGTTGGACATGTTCAACAACCGACTCACTGGGGAGCTCCCGAACTACTGGTGCAACCTGCAGTCTCTACGGTACATGCGCCTGTCAAGCAATTGGCTCACAGGGCAGCTCCCAGACTGCTGGTGGAACCTACAGGCTCTGGAGTCCATGTTCCTGTCCAACAACTCCTTCTCAGGTGAAATCCCGGCGGCTAAGCCAAGCCACAACTGCTCTCTCACGTCACTATCTCTTGCCGGAAATGCCTTTTCCGGAGCCCTCCCACTCCTAGAGGGTTGCAACTCGCTCGCTATCCTCGACCTCAGCAGCAATATGTTTAACAACACCATTCCACTGCAGCTCAGTGGCATGCATAGCCTCACCAACCTCCGGCTCTACAATAACAACCTCGTCGGCAACATCCCGCACCAACTCTGCAGGCACCTCTCCATCCAGATACTGGACCTGTCAAACAACCAGCTCACCGGGGATCTTCCGCACTGCTGGTGCAACTTCCAGGCTCTGATGTTCATGGACCTATCGAACAACCGCCTCACCGGGAAGCTCCCGGACTGCTGGTGGAACCTAGAGGCTCTGATTTTCATGGATCTATCCAACAACTCCTTCTATGGTAAAATCCCCGCAGCTGTGGCAAGCCACAACTGCTCTCTTAAGTCTCTTTACCTTGCCGGAAATGGTTTCGTTGGTGCATTCCCGCCGGTTCTAGAGGGCTGCAACTCGCTGGACACCCTGGACATGGGGAATAACAAGTTCTTTGGAGTTATTCCTCCATGGATCGGGAGTCAGATCCCATTGTTGAGAATCCTTAGCCTCAAATCAAACAATTTCACTGGAGAAATTCCTCTGGAGTTATCACGCCTTTTGCAACTTCAGCTGCTCGACATGGCAAACAATAGCTTGACTGGCTTGATTCCGGTAGCCTTAGGCAGCTTGACCTCCATGAAGCATCCACAAAATCTATCGACTACGGAACTATCCAATGAGTGGAAATACTATGATAGAATCGAAATAATTTGGAAGGGCCACGAACAGTTCTTTGGAAAAGCGATCCAGTTATTAACCGGTATCGATTTGTCGGGCAATTTGTTGTCTCGGTGCATTCCTGAAGAGCTAATCAACCTTCAGGGCCTCCAATTTCTAAACCTGTCGAGAAACCATCTGTCATGTAGCATTCCTGAAAACATTGGTAGTTTGACTTTTCTCGAGTCCCTTGATCTATCATCTAATGGACTTACAGGAGCCATTCCATCGAGCATGTCAAGCTTACCGTGGCTCACCATGTTGAACGTCTCGAACAATCTTTTGTCGGGCAAGATACCCACCGGGAATCAGCTTCAGACCCTGACTGACCCATCAATTTACTCCAACAATTCTGGGCTCTGCGGATTTCCCCTAAACATTTCGTGTGCCAATACTTCGCTTGCACCGGATGAGAGAAATGGTGAAGAGGAGGATCACTGGATGTACTACTGTGTAATTGCTGGGATTCTGTCTGGTCTCTGGTTGTGGTTTGGGATGCTCTTTACAGTTAAGTCCTGGAGATGTGGTTTTCTTTCCTTTGTTGATGGCATGCAATGTAAAATTATGAAAAAGTTGTGACATTAGCGGTGTTATCTGCAATGCTGTACCTCTTTCATTTTTGTTGGCGAATGTACAATGTTATACCAATGTAATAGCATCGAATCGTTTGGTAAATTTGGTCGCAATGCATGTCACTCCCATTTTTGCCATGCATGCACGTCGGAGGATCGCAGCACAGTTTCTGGCTCTACTTGACTATTCTATCAATCTCTTCTACGACGTATTCGATTCATCTCACGTTCACCTGAAGGGGCTGGCTGTCGTCGTCGGCTCCGTGAACGTCTCCAGCCGCGGCTCCGTCAGGTCCACCTCCTCCTGCTCCGCCGACCGCCAGCTCCGCCCCATCGTCGTCATCATCGTCACCGGCGTGCCAACATTAACCATGACATCTCCGGACAAGACAGCGCCCTTGGCATTGCTGCCGTTCCCTCCGTGCAGGTGATCGTGGAGACGGCCGTCGTCGTCGCTGTCCTGCCACAGGAACTGTCCACCTGCCCTGTTGATCGGATGAACGTAGCATCTCAAATCTACGACAAATGTCGGGTGGGCTAGACCGAAAGCATACGGGAGTATAAAAACAAGAAAGAGAGAGAGAAAAAAGAGTGGGTTACGCCACTGGTTTGGCCTGTTTGGTTTCTGGCCTAGGACCATTATTTTCTCTTCTTCTTTTTCTTTTCTGTTTTAGCTTCTAGCTATTTTACAGTAATATCCTGCACGTTTCTGTATTTTAAAGCAGATTTGTATATCATCATATCTGATTAGGCAATTTGATTGTTGCTACATGTTGATGATACTTGAAAATTAATTTACTAATAGGTAAATTAATTGTGCATGATAATTTCATGCGGGATTTTGCCGTTGATGGTATCAATCATCGAATCTGGTCGATGTAAAGATTAACTTGACGGCCCGGGATCTCAGTTCCCACATAACCACACCTGCTCAGGGGCTCCGGCTATAGTCGCTATAGCAAAGTATGTTGCATTGCACTTAAGTACACCATGATCTATAAAAATAGAGTATCTGATACTCTAGAGCTCTTTTGAAGAACAATATAATCAATATAGGGTGACGATGATGCTTGAAGTGCATAGGAAATGGACGCTCGTCCGATTCCATGACTTGGAGTCTATGGTAGCATACAACTCTTATGTGCATCAGATCAAATAGTAGTTGAGATTCTGCAATATTGCAGTTTTGGATGTTGATCTCATCGAGGAATGCTCATTACTTTCAATCCTTCTATGGAAAGATGAGCTGTGATGAGATGCAAAATAAGAGTGGATCTGAAAAGGTTAAAAGTCATTTCAAGGTAAATGACAAGGCTAACAAGTCCAAAATTCTTGCTATAGGTGTGGTTGTATAACTCAGTCGATTGCAAGAAATGTGCTACCTCCAAGCATTTGGTGGATAAGTACATGCAATGAATTTCCGAGGGCAAAAGGCTCATGGGAACCAGTGTGGAGCTTGCTTCACTGGACATAATAGTAATTCCTGATGGTTGAAAATTCCTATACGTACCTCGGGGTGAGGGAAACCTTGAGCATGCTCAGCAAAACAAAGATCCACTACTTACTTTCGATGACATGTTAGTGGACTTCGCTACCAGTGATATACACCGTATGTACTTCTATATGAGTTCAATCTTATCTAGAAACTGGTTTCTTTCTCTATAGAAGCCTATTGGAATAATCCAATTGACAAGAAAATGTGTTAGTAGAAACTGGGTCTACTAACATGATATTAAGGGAGATTGAGTATTTCCAGACTCCTGAGAAGAGTAGTGGAAACATAATGACAATTGTTGGTCATTATGGGGTAATTGTTGGTTCTGGTCAAGCCAAAATTGCACTCCCTACGGGTACTATATGATAATCATGGATGCAATCACGCATCAAGATTCTACTCGTACCTTGAAGAGTTATAAGGATATCCGCAATGGTTTCTATGTTGAAACTCGTATAGTGATTGAGGTTGGAAGCCTACTCATGACTTAACAAACACTAGTAGAAAAAGGGCCTAATGTGAAGCACATTAGTCCTGGTTTGTAACTGGACCGGCACTAATGTGACCATTAGTGCCGGTTCCAACAGCTAGGCTGGTGGCACTCATTAGTAACGGTTCAGGTCTAACCTGTAGTACCGGTTTGTGCCACGAACCGGTACTAAAGAGGTGGTGGCAGGCTGGTGTCAGGCTACGGACCCACCATCACCTATAGTACCGGTTCATGCCACGAACCTGGACTAGAAGTTCACCTTTAGTCCTGGTTTGTCTAACAAACCGGTACTAAAGGTATTCCTATATTAACCCCTTCATCCAGCCCGTGCGCTCTGTTCTTCCCCTTTCCTCTCCTCTATTTTCTTCCTCTTCCTCTCTAACTCACACTCCATTTTTGCCAAAATTTGTGAAGATTTGGAGGCACCCCATCCACCCAAGTGATCACAAAGGTTAGCAACTTTGTCCTTTTATCTCTCATTGCCGGATTAGCTGTTGCAATGCTCTATAAGTATAGTGATTTTTGGGGTTTATTTTGGGAGGAATTTTATGTGGTAGTATTTGATTTATATGCAATTTGAGGTCAAAATAACTCTTAGTTTTCGTATGTAGGTGTGGTTTAGTTAGTGCCTTCCCATCTCCGTCCTAACCACCGTCGATAGCCCGCACTGTCCCATCGCCGGCTCCACATTGTGGTGAGCCTCTTGTTCTTATCTTTTTAATATATAAAAAATCATGATTGTGTGATTTAGATATATAGTTACTTGTATAATTATCTTACCCATAGGTTGTTTGTTATACATAGTTCCATGGTTTTGATATCCGTCCCCGTCGGCCCTCGTCCGGGTTATGATTCGGATGTGGTATATTCTCTTATATAACTATTTGTTGCATTTCGTGTTTATGACAAATTATGCCTATCAAGTTGACATAGATATGTTTATCTAGGAGGTGTGTGAACCGGAAATTCCAACCAACCCTATGTCGCGAGGTTAAATTCAGTTGAAAAAGAAAACGAGTATTTGAAAGAAAAATTGAAAAGCATTGAGGGGGAGAAGATGGAATTGGAGTTGCATGTTGCCGATGTCGTCGATGATCACAAGATCAAGATGGAGAAAATGCGCTTGGTATCATTATGCTGTTGGATCAATTGTGACCTTAGTTGCGATCTTGATCACATTTGTTGTTGCATTTAAATGCTTTAGCTAGAGAATTATTTGTATGTTGTTTTATGAGAATAAGTGTTATATGAAATTTATGTATAAACTTGTATTAATTTGGTATTTTCGCTGTTGTGTAAATGAAGATGAGCCGGCAATGGATGTACGATGATCGACGCTCTCCCCAATTCATTAATGGCGTGCATACCTTTCTGCTTGCGGTTGAGGCAAACAAGCGGGCGGATGGTTTTATGCCTTGTCCATGCGCTGGCTGTAAGAATGATCTGAATTACTCTAAGTCAAGAACCATTCACGTCCACCTGTTTGAGTCCAGTTTCATGCCCCACTATAATGTTTGGACCAAGCACGGAGAAAGAAGGATTATGATGGAATACAATGAAGAGGAGGACGACGACAGCTATCCTGGCCATGGGTTCCCTGAATACGATGGTACAACAATGGGGGAAGAAGCTGAGCCGGCAATGTGGGAAGAAGCTGAAGAAGAGGCATCGGATGAGCCCACTGATGATCTTGGTCGGGCCATTGCAGATGTAAAGAGAAACTGCGCAAGTGAAAAGGAGAAGAAGAAGTTGTAGCGCATGTTAGAGGATCACAAGAAATTGTTGTACCCGAATTGCCAAGCTGACAAGAAAAAGCTGGACACCACACTGGAATTGCTGCAATGGAAGACAGAGAATGGTGTATCTCACAAGGGATTTGGAAACTTGCTGATAATGTTAAAGAAGATGCTTCCAAAGGACAAGGAATTACCCGAGAGTATGTACGAAGAAAAGAAGGCTAACTGCCCTCTAGGATTAGAGGTGCAGAAGATACATGCATGCCCTAATGACTGCATCCTCTACCGCGGTGAGTACGAGGATTTGAACGTGTGCCCGGTATGCGGTGCGTTGCGCTATAAGATCAGCCGCGATGACCCTGGTGATGTCGAGGGCGATCGCCCTAGGAAGAAGATTCCTGCCAAGGTGATGTGGTATGCTCCTATAATACCACGGTTGAAACGTTTGTTCCAAAACAAAAAGCATGCCAAGTCGATGCGATGGCACAGAGAAGACCGTAACAAAGACGGGAAGTTGAGAGTACCCGCTGACGGGTCGCAGTGGAGAAAAATCGAGAGAAAGTACTGGGAGGACTTTGCAGGTGACGCAAGGAATGTATGGTTTGGTCTAAGCGCAGATGGCATTATTCCTTTTGTGGAGCAGAGCAGCAACCATAGCACCTGGCCTGTGACACTATCCATGTATAACCTTCCTCCTTGGTTATGCATGAAGCGGAAGTTCGTTATGATGCCAGTGCTCATCCAAGGCCTTAAGCAACCCGGCAACGACATTGATGTCACTAGTAGAAAACGGGTCATTAGTCCCGGTTCTAGAGGGCTTTTAGTCCCGGTTCTGGAACCGGGACTAAAGGGTCGAGACTAAAGCCCACACCTTTAGTCCCAGTTTGCTTACGAACCGGGACTAAAGGAGCTCCACCTTTAGTCCCGGTTGGTGACACTAACCGGGACTAAAGGACTTTTTTGAAATTCCACGAGGCCGTTGTCTGGAGCTCCGCCTTTAGTCCCGGTTGGTAACACCAACCAGGACTAATGAAATTTTTGTGAAATTTTGTTTTTCTGTTTTTTTTTTTGAAAAAAACATTTGAATATTTTTTTCGAATTTTCAAATTTCTGAATTATTTGACAATTTAATCTTTAATCACCCACTCTAATCACTCGTCATCATTGCTCAATTATGAACCACTCATTCTAAATCGTCTAACTTCCCAACCGGTCACCCATCCTCTCACTACTCCAGCATGAGCACGTTTAACTTTCGAGTTCTATTGCTCCTAGTTTCCAAGTCTACACTTGTTGTTTTCCTGATAATACTAAGCTGTCAATCCTATTAACCCGTACAAGTTGAACTTGAGCTTTAATGACCGTTTGAGTTTGAAACCATTATTCTAAAAAACAATAATTATTTAGTAACACTAATATTTCTTGAAGAAGTAGTTTGACCACAGTTTGACCACAGTTTGACTAGATTTGACCATAGTTTGACCAAAAGTCAAAAACTAAAAGTAATTATTTATTAACACTAATATTTCTTGAATAAGTAGTTTGACCATAGTTTGACCAGATTTAAGGGAAAGTCAAAAAAACTGAAATTTGAGCATATCTTTTTTTCCATTCGGAATTTGAGGATTCTAAAAATTTGCAAACAGGCCTACGGCGGTCAAAATCGGATGCGGATTTTCGTGCTGATTTTTTTGATATATTATGCGGATTTTTTTTCAACATTGTATGCAAAAGATATGGTTGTTTTATTTTTTTTCATAACACTTTTTTGCAAAACATGTCCAAATTTAAGTTTTTTAATTTTCCTAACTAGTAGATGTAGTAACATAACTACATCTCAAAGGATTTTAATTTTTGAAGTTTTTATCATTTTCTTTTGTTTTTTACAAAACTAAAAAGGCGATACAAGGGCGGGGGGGGGGGGGTAGAGTTTATACCTTTAGTCCCAGTTTGAGACACGAACCGGGACTAAAGGGCATCGAACCCTTTACTCCTGGTTCGTCTTCCAAACCGAGACTAAAGGTTAGACCTTTAGTCTCTATTCGAGACACGAACCGGGACTAAAGGGCATTGCACCCTTTCGTCCTGGTTCGTGTCTCAAACTGGGACTAAAGGTCCCATTTGAACTGGGACTAATGCCTTCCCGATGCCTTAGCTGCTCGAACCGGGACTAATGCTCACATTAGTCCTGGTTTGTGATGCAACCGGGACTAATGTGCACATTGAGCAGTGACCAATGCCCTGTTTTCTACTAGTGTGTGTACCTAAGGCCATTAGTTGAAGAACTCTTACATCTGTGGAATGAAAAAGGTGTACGTGCGTGGGATGAGCACAAACAGGAAGAATTTAACCTACATGCATTGTTGTTTGTGACCATCAATGATTGGCTTGCTCTCAGTAACCTTTCAGGACAGAGAAAGAAGGGATACCGCGCATGCACACACCGTTTGGATGATACTGACAGTATATATTTGGATAATTGTAAGAAGAATGTGTACCTAGGACGTCATCGATTTCTTCCGAGCAGGCATCCCGTAAGAAAGAAAGGAAAGCATTTCAAAGGTGAGGCAGATCACCGGACAAAGCCTCGCCACCCTACCGGTGATGATGTACATGATATGGTGAAGGATTTGAAGGTAATCTTTGGAAAGGGTTATGGCGGACAATATGTTCTGAATGACACTAACGGACGTGCACCCATGTGGAAGAAGAAATCTATATTTTGGGACCTGCCCTATTGGAAGGACCTAGAGGTCCGCTCTACAATCGACGTGATGCACGTGACGAAGAATCTTTGTGTGACCATTCTCGGATTATTGGGCGTGTATGGGAAGACAAAAGATACACCGGAGGCACGGGAGGACCACCAAAGTGTTGGGGAACATAGCAGAAATTCAAAAAATTTCCTGCGAGTCACCAAGATCTATCTATGGAGACACTAGCAACGAGAGAGAGGGGAGTGCATCTACATACCCGTGTAGATCGCGAGCGGAAGCGTTCAATAGAACGGGGTTGATGGAGTCGTACTCGTCATGATCCTAATCACCGATGATCGTAGTGCCAAACGGACGGCACCTCCGCGTTCAACACACGTGCAGCCTGGTGACGTCTCCTGTGCCTTGATTCAGCAAGGAGAGAGGGAGAGGTTGGGGAAGACTCCGTCCAGCAGCAGCACAACGGCGTGGTGGTGATGGAGGAGCGTGGCACTCCAGCAGGGCTTCGCCAAGCACCACAAGAGACGAGGAGGGAGAGGGGTAGGGCTGCGCCTGGAGAGGTGGAAACTCCCTGTGTTTGGCAGCTCCAAAAACCCCACTATATATAGGGGAAGGGGAGAGGGGGCCGGCCTTCTCCAGATCCCATCTAGAGGGGAGGGGCGGCGGCCAGGAGGGGTGGCTTGCCCCCCAAGCAAGGTGGAGGCGCCCCCTTCCCCTAGGGTTTTCAACCCTAGGTGCCTTGGGCACTTGGGGAGGGGCGCACCAGCCCACCTGGGGCTGGTTCCCTCCCATACTTGGCCCACGCAGCCCTCTGGGGCCGGTGGCCCCACTTGGTGGACCCTCGGGACACTCCCAGTGGTCCCGGTACGTTACGGATAGCACCCGAAACTTTTCTGGTGACCAGAACAGGAATTCCCATATATAAATCTTTACCTCCGGACCATTCCGGAACTCCTCGTGACGTCCGGGATCTCATCCGGAACTCCGAACAACATTCGGTAACCACAGACAAACTTCCTTTATAATCCTAGCGTCATCGAACCTTAAGTGTGTAGACCCTACGGGTTCGGGAACCATGCAGACATGACCGAGACAACTTTCCGACCAATAACCAACAGCGGGATCTGAATACCCATGTTGGCTCCCACATGTTCCACGATGATCTCATCGGATGAACCACGATGTCAAGGATTCAAATAATCCCGTATACAATTCGCTTTGTCTACCGGTATAGTACTTTCCCGAGATTCGATCGTCGGTATCCCGATACCTTGTTCAATCTCGTTACCGGCAAGTCTCTTTACTCGTTCCATAACACATCATCCCGCGATCAACTCCTTGATCACATGGTGCACATTATGATGATGTCCTACCGAGTGTGCCCAGAGATACCTCTTCGTCACACGGAGTGACAAATCCTAGTCTTGATTCATGCCAACCCAACAGACACTTTCGGAGATACCCGTAGTTCACCTTTATAGCCACCCAGTTACGTTTTTTGCTGTATTTACAGTTTCTTTCTGAATATTTTTGCTTTAGGTACAAAAAATTACAAACTTTCTGTTAGTGCCGGTAGTTTTCAAATTTGAATAGTTTAAATTTTGAATTATTTAAAATTTGTGTGAATCACTAGTTTGTGAATAAGTTAACTTTGAAAAAAGATTTTTCAGTGATTCTTTTTTCTTATGGTTAATATTATTGTGTTTTATCATTATATTCAATTTGGTAATGCTTAGGTTATATAAAAAATGAAATGCCTTTGTAACAGATGAGTTTTCGTCCGAAACCCTGATACTTCGAAAGAGATAGTAAATGCATGAACGAATTTGTTTGCACATAAAATTTCTTCGCGTTTCAAATGCCAAAACACATAACTACCCTAACTATTACAAAGATTCCCTCCTGGGTGTGAAACACAGAAGAAAGTGATGATAGTGAAGCCGATCACATCCCGGATCTTTGGGTGTGAAACTTTTTCTTCGCGTGTGTCCCTTTGCACCATAGCCATGGAAAATCTTCATCATTTAACTGGATGCTCGGGTCAATATTCACTGCGAATGGAGCAATTTCATCAAACTTTTCATAATCTTCTGACATGTCTGTCTTGTCATCCACTCCCATGATGTTTCTTTTCCCTGAAAGAACTATGTGGCACTTTGGCTCGTCGTATGATCCATTCGCTTCCTTATCTTTTCTTTTTCTCGGCCTGGTAGACATGTCTTTCACATAAAAAACCTGCGCCACATCATTGGCTAGGACGAATGGTTCTTCTACATACGCAAGATTATTGAGATCCACTGTTGTCATTCCGTACTGCGGGTCTTCCGTTACCCCGCCTCGTGTCATATTGACCCATTTGCACCGAAACAAAGGGACTTTCAAACCACCTGCATAGTTAAGTTCCCATATGTCCTCTATGTAACCATAATATGTTTCCTTTCCCGTGTTGGTTGTTGCATCAAAGCGGACACCACTGTTTTGGTTGGTTCTCTTCTTATCTTGGGCGATCGTGTAAAATGTATTCCCATTTACCTCGTACCCTTTGAAAGTCATTATATTCGATGATGGTAACTGGGACAGCGAGTATAGGTCATCTTCAATATCACCATCGTGCATGGCACGTTTCTGCAACCAACCGGCGAAAGTCCTCATTTGTTCATGTGTAATCCAGTCGTCAGACTTCTCCGGGTGTTTGGAGTGTAGAAAATTCTTTTGTTCCTCCATATACGGGGCCACCAAGGCGGAATTCTGTAGAACTGTGTAGTGTGCTTCAGTGAGAGAATGCCCATCCATACATATTATTTGATCCCCTCCTAGCGTGCCTTTTCCATCCAGTCTGCCCTTATGCCGCGATTCAGGAACACCAATCGGCTTAAGGTCAGGAATAAAGTCAATACAAAACTCAATGACCTCCTCATTTTCATGGCCCTTCGCGATGCTTGCTTCTGGCCTAGCACGGTTATGAACATATTTCTTCAAGACTCCCATGAACCTCTCAAAGGGGAACATATTGTGTAGAAATACAGGACCCAAAACGTTAATCTCTTCGCAAAGGTGAACTAGGACGTGTGTCATGATGTTGAAGAAGGATGGTGGGAACACCAACTCAAAACTGACAAGACATTGCACCAAATCATTATGTAACCTTGGTATGATTTCTGGATCGATTACCTTCTGAGAGATGGCATTGAGGAATGCACATAGCTTCACAATGGCTAATCGAACATTTTCCAGTAGAAGCCCCCTCAATGCAACCGGAAGCAGTTGCATCATAATCACGTGGCAGTCATGAGACTTTAGGTTCTGGAACTTTTTCTCTGCCATATTTATTATTCCCTTTATATTCGACGAGAAGCCAGACGGTACCATCATGCTGAGCAGGCATTCAAAGAAGATTTCCTTCTCTTCTTTGGTAAGAGCGTAGCTGGCCTGACCCTGATGTATGCCGTCTTTTCCGTGCATACGTTGCTGGTCCTCCAGTGCCTCTGGTGTATCTTTTGTCTTCCCATACACGCCCAAGAAGCCAAGCAGGGTCACGCAAAGATTCTTCGTCACGTGCATCACATCGATTATGGAGCGGACCTCTAGGTCTTTCCAATAGGGTAGGTCCCAAAATATAGATTTCTTCTTCCACATGGGCGCGCATCCGTTAACATCCTTCGGAACAGGTTGTCCGCCAGGACCCTTTCCAAAGATTACCTTCAAATCCTTGACCATATCATGTACATCAGCACCAGTACGGTGGCGAGACTTCGTCCGGTGATCCGCCTCACCTTTGAAATGCTTGCTTTTCTTTCTTACGGGATGCCTGCTCGGAAGAAATCGACGATGTCCCAGGTACACATTCTTCCTACAACTCTCCAAATATATACCGTCAGTATCATCCAAATAGTGCGTGCATCCGCGGTATCCCTTGTTTGTCTGTCCTGAAAGGTTACTGAGAGCAGGACAATCATTGATGGTCATGAACAGCAACGCCTTTAGGTCAAATTCTTCCTGTCCGTGCTCATCCCACGCACGTACACCTGTTGCATTCCACAGCTGTAATAGTTCTTCAACTAATGGCCTTAGGTACACATCAATGTCATTGCCGGGTTGCTTAGGGCCTGGATGAGCACTGGCATCATAAGGAACTTCCGCTTCATGCACAACCAAGGAGGAAGGTTATACAAACATAGAGTCACAGGCCACGTGCTATGGTTGCTGCTCTGCTCCCCAAAAGGATTAATGACATCTGCGCTTAGACCAAACCATACGTTCCTTGGGTCACCTGCAAACTCCTCCCTGTACTTTCTCTTGATTTTCTCCACTGCGAACCGTCAGCGGGTACTCTCAACTTTCCGTCTTTCTTACGGTATTCTCTGTGCCACCGCATCGCCTTCGCATGCTCTTTGTTTTGAAACAAAGGTTTCAACCGTGGTATTATAGGAGCATACCACATCACCTTGGCAGGAATCTTCTTCCAGGGGCGCTCGCCCTCGACATCACCAGGGTCATCGCGACTGATCTTATAATGCAATGCACCACATACCGGGCAAGCGTTCAAATCCTCATACGCACCACGGTAGAGGATGCAGTCATTAGGGCATGCATGTATCTTCTGCACCTTTAACCCTAGAGGGCAAACAACCTTCTTTGCTTCATACGTACTCTCGAGCAATTCGTTGTCCTTTGGAAGCATATTCTTTATCATTACAAGCAACTTTCCAAATCCCTTGTCAGATACACCATTCTCTGCCTTCCATTGCAGCAATTCCAGTGTGGTTCCCAACTTTTTTTGTCAGCTTCGCAATTCCGGTACAACAATTTCTTGTGATCCCCTAACATGCGCTGCAACTTCTTCCTCTCCAAATCACTTGCGCAGTTTCTCTTTGCATCGGCAATGGCCCGACCTAGATCATCAGCGGGCTCATCTGATGCCTCTTCTTCAGCTTGTTCCCGCATTGCCGGCTCAGCTTCTTCCTCCATTGTTGTATCATCGTATTCAGGGAACCCATGGGCAGGATAGATGTCGTTGTCCTCTTCTTCTTTATTGTCTTCCATCATAACCCCTCTTTCTCCGTGCTTGGTCCAAACATTATAGTGGGGCATGAAACCGGACTCAAATAGGTGGACGTGAATGGTTCTTGACGTACAGTAATTGCGACCATTCTTACAGCCAGCACATGGACAAGGCATAAAACCATCCGCCCGCTTGTTTGCCTCAGCGGCAAGGAGAAAAGTATGCACACCATTAATGAACCCGGGAGAGCATCGGTCATCATACATCCATTGTCGGCTCATATCTTCATTATACACAACACCGAATAGACCAAATTAATACAAGTTCATACATAAAGTTCATATACAAGACTTGATTAAATGCAACAAATAACTCTCTAGCTAAAGAATCTAAATGCAACAACAAATGCGATCAAGATCACAACTAAGGTAACAATTGATCCAACAGCATAATGATACCAAGCCACACTATCAAAGGCATATTTTCTAATCTTTCTAATCTTCAACCTCATTTTCTCCATCTTGATCTTGTGATCATCGACGACATCGGCAACATGCAACTCCAATTCCATCTTCTCCCCCTCAATTATTTTCAATTTTTCTTTCAAATACTCGTTTTCTCTTTCAACTAAATTTAAGCTCTCGACAATAGGGTCAGTTGGAATTTCCGGTTCACATACCTCCTAGATAAAAATATCTATGTCAACTTGATGGGCATAATTTGTCATAAACACGAAATGCAACATCTAGTTTTAAAATAGAATATACCACATCCGAATCATAACAAGGACGAGGGCCGACGGGGACGGATATCAAAACCATGGCACTATGTATAACAAAAAACATACGGGTAAGACAATTATACGAGTAACTATATATCCAAATGACACAAACATCAATATGGTAATGTAAAACATTCATGAACAAGAGCCTCACCACAAGGTGGTGCCAGCGACGGGACGGTGCGGGCGATCGACGGTGGTTACGACGGAGATTTAGAAGGCACTAAGTAAACCACACCTACATATGCAAACTAAGTGTTATTTTTTACCTCTAATTGCATATTAATCAAATACTAGCAAATATAATTCCTCCCAAATTAATCACTATACAAAGCATTGCAAGAGCTAATCAAGCAATGAGAGTTGAAAGGACAAAGTTGCTAACCTTTGTAATCATTTGAATGGATGGGGGCCTTCAAATCTTGACAAATTTTGGGCAAAATTTGTAAGGAGCTCGAGGAAGAGAGGGGAAGAATAGAGGAAGTGAGGGGAAAGGGGAAGAACAGAGTGGCTCGGGTGGACGAAGGGTTTATGTACGTCGACCTTTAGTACCGGTTCGTGCCACGAACCGGTACTAAAGGTGCTGGACGGGCCCCAGACTGACAACATCCTGCCACCACTCTCTTTAGTACCGGTTCGTGCCACGAACCGGTGCTAAAGGTTCGCCACGAACTGGTACTAATGAGAGCGGCCGGCTAGCCATTGGAACCGGCACTAATGGACACATTAGTGCCGGCTCAAAATCAAACCGGCACTAATGTGTCTCACATTTGCCCCTTTTTCTACTAGTGTTTTCCCCACCATCCCCCCTCCCCCTCCTCTCTTCCCTTTCCCCTACCTCCCTCTCTCACTCTTCTTCTTCCTCAATACTTCTCCCCCATTACTCTCTCTCTCTTCTATCTACCTTTATCTCTCTTCATTACTCCTACCTAACTACACCACCTCCATTAATGCATCTCCTTTCTCTTTTTCCTTCCCCTCCACTAGTTGAAGTTGTCTCCTCCCAAATTAGGTAGCTAGGTAGATGTAGGATTTAGTTAAGTGACCTATTTGCCCCCTAATTAACTAGATCTATCTTTGTCAAGAAGAGCTTTGTGCACTTTTGATCTCCCTACAACATCATCTCCACCGTGTGCTCGATCTCGAGATAGAGATGATGAAAATTTCATGCTTTTGCAAAATGGAAATATGTTTATGTATGTGTGATATGTTTGTGGAAATTGTGTGTGTGGCATGAGTTGATGCCAAATTGTGCTTTTGAGTTGCCTATGTTTTGCCGAAATGTCGATTTATTTCCGTTTCTGCGAATTCCGGGCAAACTCTAGATCCATATATGTCCTATTTTTAGGGAAGGTCATGCCGAATTTTTGCATGAATTTGATGCATGCACGCATTTTTATAACCAATTTATTTTATTATTACCGTGCAGACATTCATGATGGTCAGTGGAACGATGGTGAACAGGTGGTTGCGGTCGGCGGTGCAGGACATGAAAGAAAATAACCTGACAGAGGTTTTATGTCCGTGTCAAAAATGCAAAGGAATAGTTTGGCTCGACCCCTATGACGATGGTCATGTCGAAGTGCACCTGCTCATGAATGGTTTCATGGATCGCTATACTTGGTGGATAACTAAAGATGAGCATGACGATGTTGAGGATGCCGACGGGGCAGGCAATGATGACACGAGGCAAGACGAAGAGATGATCGATAATGGCGGCGGGGAAGAGGCCAGACATGGTGACGGAGAAGGGGCCGGACATGGCGGAGGAGAAGGGGCCGGACATGGCGGCGGAGAGAACGACATGGACTCCACATAGCAGAGTTCGTCAGTACTAAGTTCAATCGTGCGGGACCCTCATGTTCAAGCATTGCTTTGCAAGGAGACGAGTACTGAGAGAGCTGCTTCTAGAGAGGAGGCTAAGCTGGAGTAACTGGTGGTAGACTCGAACACTCCATTGTATGATGGTTGCAATCCTGAGGTGACCCGCTTGAGTTTCACGCTCCAACTCCTGAAGACGAAGGCTAAAAACAAATGGACCGACACTAGCCTCGATGAGCATCTCAAGTACCTAAAGGATGTTCTTCCCGCGGGTAATCTATATCCTACTAGTGTTGATGAGGCCAAGAAGATCGTGTGCCCTCTTGATTTGCCACACATTAGATACCATGCATGCATCAACGATTGCATAATTTATCGGAAGGAGCACGTGGGAAAAACAAGCTGTCCGGTGTGCAATGCTTCTCGATACAAGAAGGCCGGGAAGAAATGTCCCCATAAAGTTGTATGGTACTTACCGATCACTCCCCGTCTCTAGAGGTATTTTGTAGATCCCAAGTAAGCAAAGCTAATGCACTGGCACGCGGAGAGGAAGAAGCCCGACGATGGAGATGATCCGAAGCTGAGACACGTGAAGGATGGAAGCCAGTGTAGAGCGTTGAACAGCTTCTATCGGTATTTTGAATGTGATGCAAGGAGCATCGTGCTCGGTGTGTGTACTGATGGCATGAATCCATTTGGCAACCAGAACACCAACCATAGCACATGGCCCGTGTTTGTATGGATGTACAACCTCCCCCCTGGTTGTGCATGAAATCGAAGTACATTCACATGAGCATGCTTATTCAAGGGCCAAAACAACCAGGAAATAATATTAATTTGTTTCCTTCAAGAGGAGTTAGACACGTTATGGAAAACACCGGCCAAGACATGGGACGCCAGCAAAGGCGAGTATTTCAACATGAGAGCCGCGCTGATCACGACAGTGCAGGACTATCTCGGTTACGGATATGTGGCAGGCCAGGTGTGCCATGGATATTGCGGATCCACGTGGTGCATGGATGATACGACGGCTCAGCAGCTAACGTCAAAGAAAGATGGTGGTTATGGGAAAATCGTGTACATGGGGCATCAAAGATGGCTTGAACAGGACGACCCATGGAGAAACCGTGGAGATCTATTCAATGGTCACGCTGAGCATCGAGGACCTCCACGTAAGCGGAGCGGTGCCGAAATCGATGAGCTGTTGAAAAACTAGAAGGAGTGCCTCGCGCCGGGAAAGACGATGAGAAAGGCGCCGGAGCCGCTGCTGAAGGTATGGAAGACGAGGTCTGTGTTCTGGGACTTGGAGTACTGGCACAAACTCGATACACCTCATTGCCTTGATCAAATGCATATCTGTAAGAATGTCCTTGAGAGCTTGCTCGCAACACTGATGAACATGCCGGATAAGACCAAGGATGGCCCGAGGGCAAGAAAAGACTTGCAAGATTTGAAAATCAGGGAAGATCTGCACATGCCGCCCCGTAAAATGTCAGACGAGACAGAGACGGAGACAGGGGCACGGGAGAAGAAGGGCAAGTAAATAAAGAAAGAGGATTATTGCCCCCCTTCTTGCTTCACCTTAAGTCGGGCTGAGATCAATGCCTTCTTTAAGTGCCTTACCGGAGTCAAAGTTAGTTCCGATTACTGTGGCAAGATAAGCAGATATCTAGACACGGACAAGAAAAGGTTCAGCGGGATGAAGTCTCATGACTGTCATGTGATGATGACGTAGATACTACTTGTTTCCCTTAGAGGGATAATGGACAAGCACGTCCATGACACGCTTATTGGTCTCTGCAACTTTTTCGACGTCATCTCTCGAAAGTCGATCAGTGTGAAGCAGCTCCGAAGGCTACAGGAAGAGATCGTTGTGATACTGAATGAGCTTGAGATGTACTTCCCGCCCGCGTTCTTTGACGTGATGGTGCATCTGTGTGTCCATATTGTGGATGACATAATAGACCTGGGGCCGTCATTCCTGCACAACATGATGCCGTTTGAGAGGATGAATGGGATCATCAAAGGATTCGTTCGTAACATGTCTCGTCCGGATGGAAGCATCATCCAGGGCTATTTGACACAAGAGTGCATCTCTTTCTGTGAGAATTTTCTATATGGCGCAGACCAGCCGCCTGGTGTTAGTGTTGGTTTGCCCGTTAACAAGCACGATGGGAGGCTCGAAGGAGATGGTCACTGCAACGGTCGCAGGGAACTGCATGTGGCATACTCAGATCGATGCAGCGACTTTGACAGA
This sequence comes from Triticum aestivum, assembly GCF_018294505.1. Taxonomy (NCBI): domain Eukaryota; kingdom Viridiplantae; phylum Streptophyta; class Magnoliopsida; order Poales; family Poaceae; genus Triticum; species Triticum aestivum. The sequence goes on from NC_057810.1 coordinate 28,159,308, forward strand.
GCAAACTTGGTAGTGCTACAACACCTAGACGAGGTAGATCCTTTCGTGGCACTGCACAAAGAAATTATCGCAAAGAAGTATCGTGACCGGGGGGTATGCAGGATGAACGCCGAAGTTACTAGAGAGCACAACTCCACTTTCCTGCATTGGTTCAAAGAGCATATTATTGCTAATCCCCCGGAGGAGGGCTCTAAGGATGGATTGCTCATATACGCCTTAGCACATGGCCCCTCGCCCAACCTCGTAACCTATCAGGCATATGATATCAACGGATACACGTTCTACACGGAGGCCAAAGATATGGACAGTGATGATCAGAACTCAGGGGTGACGATGGAATGCATGACCGGCAGCGACAACGACACAACTGAACGATTTTATGGAAGGGTCGAGGAGATCTGGGAGCTTGACTACTTTGGACTGCACAACACGACGATGTTCCATGTCATATGGGCAAAGAATGTCAAAAGAGAAAACCGGATTTTCACTACCATGAGTATACCCGACGCCAAGAGCGCTACCGTGAACGCTATCGCAAAAAACGAGCCATGGGTACACGCTAAGCACGTGACACAATGCTTCTTCATAACCGACCCATGCAATTCCACTCGTGTTGTCGTGAGGAGAGGCAAAAGGAACATCATTGGAATGGATGGAGTCACCAATGAGGAAGACTATGATCAGTACGGCAACCCAATGAGGGAAGATGACAATGATGATGAAGTATACATCAAAAGAAGAATCAATACTACATTACCTAAGAAAAATCATACTCCATGGAAAAGGCAAAGTCACAATGAGGGGCTCAATTATTCTTCGACGAACAAGAAGGGAAAGAAGCTGACTCAAAAACGAAAACGTCAGCGCTGAGGAACCGTATGTTATCGGTCAAATGATGTAATATATATATATATATATATATATATATATATATATCCATGGGTCCAATGATGTAATATATATGTTCCTATTTTGCATACATATTTAACCGTCAAATGATGCAATATATATCGCCCTCCCTTCGTTCACTGCTCTCGCGAAATAAAAGTGGGAGAAAATAAAGGAAAAGAAAAAGGAAAACTGGCAGTAGTAGTAGCGCATTTTGTATAAACCGCTTCAGCTACTGAAGGTAGTAGTAGCGCATTTCATATAACCCGCTACAGCTACTAAAGGTAGTAGCAGCGCATTTTGTCCAAACGCGCTGCTGCTACGTCCACTTAACCAAAATTCTCACTATCCCTGCTTCATCCCGCCTTTTCCCCCCAAATCCCCACTCTCTCTTCCCCCGTCGCTCGCCCCCGACCCCGGCGCCGGCACTCTCCCCCGACCCCGACGCTCTCCCCCGACCCGGCCCTCGCCCCCGACCCCGACCCCGGTGCTCGCCCCCGACCCGGCCCTCGCCCCCGACCCCGGCACCGGCGCTCGCCCCCGACCCCGGCGCTCGCCCCCGACCCGTCGGCCCTCGCCTCCCTCCTCTGCTTCCTCCCCTCCCAACCTCGGACGTCGTCGGGCCTGCCTCCTCGCCCCTGCACCCTCTCTAATCCCCTCTCTCTCTCTCTGGTATGGTTCTTCGGTTAATTTACTTAGGTTTTAGTTAGGGCAGTATGTTAATTAGGTTATCTATTTAGTTATGAATTTAGCTAGGTTTCAAAATTAGCTGAATTTATATGCAAATTTGAACTAGACATGTGATATGTGGATATGTCATGTTTTGGACATGTCATGTTTGGAAAATGATTTGAGTGGCCTATGTTATGCCGGAATGTTGATTCATTTCCATTCCGGTGAATTTCAGGCGCTCGATATGTCCATTTTTTAGCAAAGGTCATGCCGAAATTTCCCGTGAATAAAGGCATGATTTATGCTACATAGTTGGCATATCGAGTGCTGTCACATAGATTTCTTTTTATGTCATTTCTCATTTATTCATACTTTTAGAAATAAATGAGGATACTTAGTCATAGGAAACATGTCGAACAATGAAGAAACTGGGCCTTCTGACCAAGATGCAGACGAGATGGATTATGAGGGTGAACAAGAGTACCTCGACTATTTGACTGCTAAGCGAGGTTTGCAGGTCGGCCTCGATGATAGTACTGACGCCGACATCGACACCGACGGCGCCGGCACCGATGGCGGCGCCGAGACCGGTGGGGAAGGTACCGGCGGGGAAGATACCGGCAGGGAAGGTACCGGCCCCGATGCTGCTACTGAAAAGAGGAAGCATAAGAAGAAGAGGATACGAAAACCTAACAAACTAGGGATTGGACGACTTGTGATCACAAAGATGGCACCTGGCAAGTTTGAGCCGTTAGAGCCGGAAGAACCTCGCAAGTGCTATGAGAACCATGTAGGATGCATCCTACCGGAATGTGCGAGCATCAACGACGATGACTTAAGGAGTAAAGAACATTTGACGCAGTTGCTCCTAACGAAGTTGCACAAGAGATTCAAGTTCCCCGACCGGGATGATAACATAGAACAACCGTGGGATGATCCGAAGATGAAAAAGATTAACAATCATGCCATGGGCATGTTCAGCAATGATTTGGCCTCCTGGAAAGGGAGGGTGAAATGAGCTATTGAGGCTGATGAACCCTTGTCCAAGATTCTGGAGGAAAATCCGACACTTACGGAAGAGGAGTTCGAAAAGTTCAAGGACACTTGCGCTACCGAGGCAGCCAAGGCTAAGGCTGCGAAATTCAAGAGCCTTCAGCAAAGGAACACGGGGAAGCATCGCCTAGGAAGCCGTGGCTACCTCAGTAAAAGGCCCATATGGGATAAGGAGGACGCGGATGTGAAGCCGCGGGTCTCCCAGACCCCTTCACGAAGTTCACCAACCCCTTAGAGCGTGACTTCATCAGGGCCCACTACAAGTGGGACAAGGAGAAAAAGGTTTTTTACACGGACAAGATCACGAGGGAATTGATTAGACTACTGGAGAAGCAACACCAGCTTGCAGCCGAAAGCCCTACTTCTTCGATGAGGCCCAAGTGGGACACCCCTCTCAACCGGGCCTTGAACGAACTTAAGGGACTCCCTTTGGGCCAGCGGCCGCAATATGGTCATGTGCACGGAGTTGGAGACGGCACCACATGGAAGGTGTTTAACAAAGAGGGCCCGGAGGCCAAGAAGCAGAAAAAGAAGTTTAGTCAGGCGGACATCGACACGAAGGTGAAGCTTGCGGTCGAGAAAAAAGCAGCTGAGGACGCGGAAAAAATAGCCGAGGAGAAAAATGAGTTGCTATAGCAGGCAGTTAATGCAGCTGTAATTGCCTGCATAAATGATTTTGCTACTAACTTGGTTCCAGCTATCATCAACTGGACGAAGGAAAATCCAGACAAGACGGTACATGATTTCCCGATGCCCAGTTTCGTCGGGAGCAACTCCATGAACAACAACACCATCGCACCATCACTTGCTCACGAAACCGGGCCTCCTCTCGCAGCCGCTCCCGCTCCTAGCAGCCCGTCCTCAGTCTCAGGCGCACTAGGTGGGCCTTCGTCTTTGGCTGAGCTCGACGTCGTCACGGTAATTACCTGTCGCACCAACATATATATATATATATATATATATATATATATATATATATAATATTCCATTTTTTTTGCCTTTCGGTTGTTTTACGCCACAGACATATGTGTTTGCAGGCGAAAGAAACCCCGTGCACCATACTCTACTTAATCAAAGGCCAGAAGGTGTACGTGGGAAAGGGGATGATAATGGACCCCTTGCAACCCACGTTCCACAACCAGCCGATCCCCGCTGGGCACTTCAGGGTTAGTTTGACCAGTGTGAAATCGGGGCACGAGGATTTGCCTCCTCCAGTACAGCATGTGGGAGCGGACGACGAGACCCCACCGCGGATTGGAAGCTGCAAGGGTTGGGTGCTGCTATGGCCGAAGAATCTTATTCGTCTGGAGCCGGCCAAGAGCACACCAATAACCACACATCAACAAGCATGTGCGGAGACCACCACCCTACCCACGCAATTACCAGCTCCTGTAGTGTCGGGTGAGAGCGGCGGACGACATGATGAAGGGGGTGCAATAGTACTGGCTGATCTAATTTCTCCTGTAGAACAGAGAATGGATGATGAGACGGAGGTCGACCCTATGGATTTCCTCAATACAAACACGTATGACTGTGACATAAATATGATGAGTCAACAATATGACGAATCGGGCTATAAGCTTGCTAATGAGGATATGGATGGTATGCACGGGCAGGGTCATAGCAGGGATTGCAAAAAGTCTCTCTTCATGAAATCCTCATAGGACACGCCTGAAGATGCCGCCTCAACACAGGCTCAACTAGCCGGGCGTGAGGGTCGTACAGTACTTAGCCCGGGAACACTAGGGAAGGGGTTAAGGAAGGGTCTGGAAGGTGTGCCCAAGAAAAAGGAGAGGAAGAGATCGGGGAAGATAACTGCCTCCAAACAAGCCAGAGCACATAGCAGCCAGATGATGCATTCTGAAGAGCGTGTACCCGTGAAAGGTGCGGTCATGTTCCATCTCACGGGTGAGATGATGCTACCGCCGAAACCGCTGGAGGCACTATCAGGGGATCTCAGGAGACTTCACGACCATGTGTTGTCGACTGAGAAAAGCCTACTAGCCTCAAAGGATCCAGGATATCCGACATACGCGGCTCGTGTGCCTGAGGGGAAGTGCTACGTCGAGAAACAACCCGCGGAGGTGTTCTTCCTGCGGTTTGACCATATCTTTGAGATGTTTCTAACAAGGCGGCTCGATTTTACAATCGTCCACCTTTTTGCGCTACATATGAGCTCCGTCATGAAGAGTGAAGAAGTCTCGCAAATCTGTGTGGAGGATCCGTACTACATGCACGAGTCTTTCTTGAGTCTCGGCGACTTTGAGCGTGAAACTGCTAGGGTGTACCTCCAAAACTTCATGGTACAGAATAAGGACCGGGAAATTGTCCTCGTGCCTTATCATCCAAAGTAAGTCAGTTCCGGACAACCCTTTCGTACATTTCAATCATTCCTTCTCTCTCATATGGGGAATAATTTGAGGTGTCTTTTCCCGGCAGCAACGGGCACGCCGTCCTTATCGTTCTTTACCCGCAAGTCTCCCACGCCGTGTATTTTGACCCTTCCAGAGACTACGAGAAAAAAGACTACACCCACATAATGAATATTCTAGATGATGCTCTCCAAGGCTTCAGCTTTAGAGGTGGCCACGTGCAGATCAGGAAACAAAGGAACAAGAAGATGGGTTTCACGCATAAAACTAACTTCTCCTGCATCCATGTCCCAAAACCAAGCGAGAAGGATGGATTCTACATCGTCCATCTCATGATTCAGTTCAACACGGATCACCAAAAGCTTCGCACGAGAAGCATAAATGATGATCATATCCACAAGTGGCTAGAATCTCATGGAGAAGCGGATTATAAACTTAGAGATGACTTCTTTCGCATCCAAAGCGACATTGCGACGATCATCATGAAAGAAGTCGTCGATGAGAAGGGGATGTTCCACCACGGCCCTATATCGCGAGCTGACGTCCGAACTCGCATAGGCATGCAACGTCTAGACCTCACGCCGTTCAAGAAGCTAGGGTTCATCCTCGATGATATGGAAGGATGGAACTTCTAGTGATTTATGATGCCGATGATGATGATATGTGTCGGTTGAACTTGTATACTTTTTGTAGCGATGAAACTTTGTGATGTCCACTGTCCCTGCCGAACTTGCGTAACGCTACTTTGTTAGTTTGCGTACTGTATGTTGCATCTAGTTGCTAACCCTTTCTTTTTCGGTGTTGCTCTAGTATATTTTGTTGCATATATATGATTGTACATCCTCTTCATGAACATGCATCTCTAACAGGCACCTAGTTTCTTGATGGCGAGATGGAATTGCTATGTCGTGTACAAAGGGAAGGTTCCGGGGGTGTACAACGAGTGGCATGAGTGTCACGCGCAAGTGAATGGGTTCACGGGCGCCAGCCATAAAGGCTTCAAAAGCAGACAAGAAGGAGAAGCTAGTAACTTGAGGTTCACGCTAGCACGAGAGAGGACTCGTAACCGCCACCTCATGTACTACATAGTTCCGCTCTCACTCATAGTGATAGCTCTTCTTGCGTATACCTTTGTTTAGATGGATGACGTTGTTGTAGTTGCAAGTATTCGAGACTTGCATGTATCGCTATTTTCGAGATGATAACAACATACCACTTTGTGTTGGATGATGATTATGATGAGACTATTTGTATGTATATGCTATGATTACATTTGTGGTCTCGTAGGCATTTGTATGTGTATCACGATGACATTTCTATGTGCTAAAGATTCTTCTATAAAGCCTGTTCAAATACAAAACAAATATGCCGAAAAAAACAAAAAACTACTTAAATTAGCAGTAGCGAGTGTATAAAAGTTAGCAGCAGCGCCGCGATAGCAGTAGCGCGTCATGGCAAAGCGCGCTAGAGCTACTAGCAGTAGCAAGCTTCCACTAACCGCGCTGCTGCTACACTTGTGTAGCAGTAGCGCCGGTGAGCACGCGCTACTGCTATGTGTTAGCTGTAGCGCCTTATTAGTAGCGCCACTCCCCGCGCTACTGATACACCTAAAACTCGCGCTGCTGTTAGCCTTTTCCCTAGTAGTGTATGCCTTTCTATTTATTTTTATTTTTCTTTTGTTTTTCTTTACATTTTTTTTTCATTTTTCCTTTTTCTATTTCTTTCATTTTCATTTAATTTTCTACTTATTTTTCTATTTATTTTCTTTTTCTTAGCAGTAGCGCTCTACACTAGAAACGCGCTGCTACAAGGCATTTATCAGTAGCGTGCTTTCCGCGGAAACACTACTACTATTCCTAGCCTACCGGCAACAGTGTGGGAATTATAGTAGTAGCGCTTTTTCGTGGAGACACGCTACTGCTACAACCATAGTTGTAGGGCTATTTGTGGAGACACGTTACTACTCGATAGCAGTAGCGCTTTGTTCTGGCTGCTATACCTCTGTGTATAAGGTTTTCCCTAGTAGTGCACAGCGGCCACGTGGAGCTCCTTTAGTCCCGGTCCGTAAGCCAATCGGGACTAAAAGTGTGGGCCTTTAGTCCCAATTGTTTAGTCCTGGTTGATTCTTCTTTACCATTAACACTTGGATTCACAATAAGATGGTAAGCAATTTTCAATTGGTTTATCAACTATACAAAATTGTGTTGTCACTAGGGATGAGAATGGACTGCAAACTTTCTGCTTTTCCAGCAGAAAAATGGAAATGGAGAGGAAAAATGGAAGTCGAAATGGAAATTTGCAAAACAAAAATTAAAACGGATTTTTTTATGCGGAAATGAAAATGGAAATGGAACGATGTTCTTCGGTGGAACAGGCGTGGAAATAAAATTTCCAGTTTCGTTGATATGGAACTTTTTGTTTTGAACATGAGCAAATGGCTATTTTTCAGCCCAACAAACACACAATTAGGTCATACACACGAAAAGTAGAATGACCCAGATAGCTCAACTTCGATTGTACTACTACTACATCAAGCATGGCAACACGCGATCAGAATCTCTAATCCCTAAGCAAGCACACCTCCGACGCTAACATATCCTATTATATAGCCATGATACATCATAATATTTAGTAGTCACCTTATAAATTGAAGAACTTTGTTGATTTCTTGTTTTTTTTTGTCTTTGGTTCCAGGGGTCTTTAGTTCCGATGAATACTCCGCTTTCATCACCGTGTCTGTGCCGCATTCGCTCCATTTTCATTTTCGGTAGTATTCATTTTCATATTTGTTTTCGAGGTTTCTGTATTCGTTTCCGCTTCCATAAAAAAATATAAAAACAAATGTGGTAGCACCCAGTTACGGTCGTTTCCGCTCCATTTTCATACCTAGCTGTGACTCAAAAAAAAACTTGGATTGAGCATGAGCGGGCCGGCCCGATCGGAGCCGAGCATCTTGCCGCGTGGCTTCGACGTAATCTCATATCAACCTCGTAAGGTAATATACTCTACTTCTAACAACCGTTAGGTTATGTTCAATTAACAGTCCATATTTTATATTTTATTTCGTGTCAAACTACACTTTAAGATTGTTTGAGACTAGGTTGTTAAAGAAGTTGAGCACACCGTACTTAGTCTCAGACTAGGCTTTCTAAACATTCATTTGATTGGACATTATTCGACCCGGTGTATGTGGGTGTGCTCCTTCATTGGTGCTCTTCGCCGGCGCTATTCGTCACGCTGTGTACCTGCCGGCGGTATGCACACACATGACCAGGGCCAGCCGGCCAGGACACTGCTGTAAATAACTCGGATACGGTGCAGACCACAGAGCGCATGATATTCTGCCGCACGAAACGGAGCGCCGGACGATCCAGTCATATATATGTGTGTGTGCGCGATCTTCTGCGGATTGGATTTTCCCTACTCAACCATCGCGCTCAGGGTCGGGGCCATGAGGAGACCCACCCAAGCGCATCTCGTCGGCACTGCCGCGCTCTTCCTGCTGGCGGCCGCCATCTCCGCGGCAACCGTTGCCGCGGTGACCTCGGAGGCCGATGCCCTTCTAGCATGGAAGACCAGCCTCGTCAATGCGACCGCGCTATCTAATTGGACCCGGGGCACGCCGGTCTGTGATTGGACAGGCGTGTTCTGCAACATCAATGGCGGGATCAGGGGGCTAAATCTCCCGGGACTCGGTCTCTCGGGCGAGCTTGACACGCTCGACACGGCGGCGCTTCCGGAGCTTGCCTCTCTGAACCTTCAGAGGAACAACCTCGGAGGCCCCATCCCGGCCAGCATATCGCGGTTGCGCTCCCTCAAAGTAGTCGACCTCAGCGGCAACGGGTTCAACGGCTCCATCCCGCCGCAGCTTGGTGACATGCCCAGCCTCGCCGCCCTCTATCTCTACGAGAACAACCTCAGTGGTGAGATCCCACGCCAGCTCTGCAACCTTCTCTCCGTCCAGTCGTTGGACATGTTCAACAACCGACTCACCGGGGAGCTCCCGAACTGCTGGTGCAACCTGCAGTCTCTGCGGTACATGCGCCTGTCAAACAATCGGCTCACCGGGGAGCTCCCGGATTGCTGGTGGAACCTACAGGCTCTGGAGTCCATGTTCCTGTCCAACAACTCCTTCTCAGGTGAAATCCCGGCGGTTAAGCCAAGCCACAACTGCTCTCTCACGTCACTGTCTCTTGCCGGAAATGCCTTTTCCGGAGCCCTCCCACTCCTAGAGGGTTGCAACTCGCTCGCTATCCTCGACCTCAGCAGCAATATGTTTAACAACACCATTCCACCACAGCTCAGTAGCATGCGCAGCCTCACCGACCTCCGGCTCTACAATAACAACCTCGTCGGCAACATCCCGCACCAGCTCTGCAGCCACCTCTCCATCCAGACACTAGACCTGTCAAACAACCGGCTCACCGGGGATCTCCCGGACTGCTGGTGCAAATTCCAGGCTTTGATGTTCATGGACCTATCGAACAACCATCTCACCGGCAAGCTCCCGGACTGCTGGTGGAGCCTAGAGGCTCTGATTTTCATGGATCTATCCAACAACTCCTTCTCAAGTAAAATTCCCGCAGCTATGGCAAGCCACAGCTGCTCTCTTAGGTCTCTTTACCTTGCTGGAAATGGCTTCATTGGTGCCTTCCCTCCCGTTCTAGAGGGCTGCAACTCGCTGTCCAGCCTGGACATGGGGAATAACAAGTTCTTTGGTGTTATCCCTCCATGGATCGGAAGTCAGATCCCATTGTTGAGAATCCTTAGCCTGAAATCAAATAATTTCACTGGAGAAATTCCTCTAGAGTTATCACGCCTTTCGCAACTTCAGCTGCTCGACATGGCAAACAATAGCTTGACCGGCTCGATTCCGGTAGCCTTCGGCAGCTTGACCTCCATGATGCATCCAAAAAATCTATCGACTACAAAACCGTCTGACAAGTTTAATTACTATGACAGAATCGACATAATTTGGAAGGGCCAGTACACGATATTTAGAAAAGATATCCAGTTATTGGCCGGTGTCGATTTGTCGGGCAATTTGTTGTCTCGGTGCATTCCTGAAGAGCTAACCAACCTTCAGGGCCTCCAATTTCTAAACCTGTCCAGAAACAATTTGTCATGTAGCATTCCTAAAAACATTGGTAGTTTGACTTTTCTCGAGTCCCTTGATCTATCATCTAATGGCCTTACAGGAGCCATTCCGTGGAGCATCTCGAGCTTACCATGGCTCGCCTCGTTGAATGTCTCGAACAATCTTTTGTCTGGCAAGATACCCACCGGGAATCAGCTTCAGACCCTGACTGACCCATCAATTTACTTCAACAATTCTGGGCTATGTGGATTTCCTCTAAACATTTCATGTGCCAATACTTCGCTTGCACCGGACGAGAGAAATGGTGAAGAGGAGGACCACTGGATGTACTACTGTGTGATTGCTGGGATTGTGTCTGGTCTCTGGTTGTGGTTTGGTACGCTCTTTACAGTTAAGTCCTGGAGATGTTGTTTTCTTTCCTTCGTGAATGGTATGCAATGTAAAATTATGAAAAATTGAGACATTTAGTTGTGTTATCTGCAATATTGTACCTCTTTCATTATTATTTTTCGCGAATGTACCAATTAATAGCATCGAATCCCTTGGTAAATTTGGTCGTAATGCGTCTCACTCCCATATTTCTTCTCAAATTCATTTGATTACGTTTTTCCTGTACAAAGATAGATCGATCTTGCCATGGCGCCATGCCATTCATGCACGCGGAGGATCGCAGCAGAGTTTGAGGTGCTACTTCACTATTCTATCTATCTCTTCTACGACGTATTCGATCGATCTCACGTTCACCTGAAGAGGCTCGCCGTCGTTGTTGGCTGCGTGAACGTCTCCAACCGCAGCTCCGTCAGGTCCACCGCCTCCTGCTCCGCCGACCGCCCAGCTCCGGCCCATCGCCGCCGGTGTGCCGATGTTAACCGCGACCTTGCCCGACAAGATGGTGCCCTTTGCATTGCTACCGTTCCCTCTGTGTGCAGGTGAACACGGCGACGGCCGTCGTCGCCGTCCTGCCACCCTGAGCATTCCTGTGGCCTCTCGGCACGGAAGCCCGGGGCGAAGGTGCCGGTGGCGACGGCACTTATCCGCGAGGGTTGCGATGGTGGAGAGGATCTGGACGACCTCGGTCATGGTGGGCCTGGCCTCGGGGTCCCACTGCAGGCACTCCCTAGCCTGGTGCGCCATGATCTGCATCTCCTCCGGCTGGAACGCGCCCTTGAGCGCCGAGTCCGGCAGCTCCGCCACCACCAGCCTGCTGTCCCGCAGCCGCGACGTCGCCCACATCACGAGGCTCTCGTCCGCGCCGCCGTCGCTGCTCCTCTTGTGCGCCGGCTGCCGGCCGGTGATGAGCTCCAGCACCACCACGTCAAAGCTGAACACGACGGACTTGAGCGACGCCTTGCCGACGATGGCGTACTCGGGGGCGAAGTACCCGAAGGTGCCCAGCATGCGCGCCGGCGAGCTGGAGCAGCTGGTCACGCTGTCGTTCATCAGGCAATTGGTCATGCCCAGGTCCGTGATCCTGGCCCTGAACCTGTCGTCAAGCAGGATGTTGGTGGACTTGATGTCCCGGTGGAGAATGCGCGGCGCCGCGGCCTCGTGGAGGTACTCGAGGCCCCTCGCCGCGCCCAGCGCCACGCCGACGCGCGTCGCCCTGTCCATGGGGTTTCTTGTTGAGGTCGTCCAGGCACTCCTGCACGTTGCCGTTGGTCATGCACACGAACACCAGCAGCCGCTCCAGCTTCGAGCAGTACCCCAGCAGCAGAACCATGTGGCGGTGGTTCAACCTCGACAGCAGCTCGATCTGTTCATTAATGGCCATGGATCATGGATTCTTTTTCAGAGTACAGACTTTTTTGGAAAAGTGCGCATATCAATCCTGTACGGTATTAGCCTATAGTTAGACTTTCAGATGTTACGGATGCTTGATTTGGTGGTGGTCAGAGATCTCACGCTCGGCAAGGCTTATAAAAGAGTGTATAGGCTGAAGCAGCGTTTCGGTGCTCGCGCTTAGATGAGCCCGATATCTGCGCCGCTCCTGCATGTGTCGACATGTCAAAAAATCGCTCTGCCACGTCAGACCATGACCCGCGTTAAAGCTTCATACAGCCGCCATATGAGCGTGCGCATGGGATAGTTTGGTAGGACGTGGGGTGGGGGGGGGGGGTGTTCCGTTAGGACGAGGCTCTGAGCCACGGCTCGAGACATGAAGGATGTCGTGGGCCAAGGAACAGGTATGCTTGTGTAAACCTCGTGTAAGAGGCACGTGTCGAAGTAAAAGACGTGTTCTCGGGATGGGTTTGTAGTGTGCGGTTGGTTCCACGAAACCACTAATTGAGGAGTACTTCTTTCAAAGACTACTCTCACCTTTTCAAGTCGTGACAAGTGACATGTTAAGTATAAGGGCATGTACAATAATGCTATCTTAGGAATGTCACCTAGAATAAATGATGAGATGGAGGAGAGAAAACTCATAAGAAAGGCTTGTTTTCTCTTCTTTAAGAGAAGATAAGAGATGATCGCTTATCACAATATGTGTCGCCATGTTTTTAGAAATAGCTAGTTATTGAAAATAATACTAAGAGATAATCCATTATAGACATTTTCTTTTGTCTTCTCTAAATTACATGTAAGACTTAAGACAAGACTATCTTATCAAGCATTATACATGATAAACCACTTGTCACGTTTTCCTTTTTTTTGTAGACTCGTTTATTTAAAGCGTTTTATCTCTTAAACCGTGCGTTCAAACCTCAAATCACTTTCACCGTTGAATTCCTCGCGTCGAGATTTTCAAAATTAGATCATCGGTCAACAGATTTTGATAAACCTTTTTTCAAAATAACGAAAGGAAAAAATCATGCCTTTTATGAAAGGAAAAAATAGTTAATGAGTTATTTTTTTTCCGTTTCGGAGAGTAAATACGGATGAATGTGGTCATCACATCATGGGCTGAAGTTTTTCTGGCTTCGGATTGTGATTAGCACAACACGTAGACAGACTAGTCTTCAGAACTGTCTCCTTGGACCGTGATTGGACAAATGGACCGTGTCTGTGTTTTCCATGCATGACCGGTGCTGTCTGATGGCGCCATTCGTCGCGCTGCTGTCGCGACCCCTGCCGGCCGGGCTCACTAACGCATACAAACGACGATGACAAGGACACCGGTGCCAGTTAGAGACTACATACAGAGTGCCAGTACATCCATTATATAGTGTGCGATCCAGTGCCAATACATCTCACCTTGGGTCAGTCCGGACCATGACAAGACGAGTCCACGTTCACCTCGCCGGCGCTGCGGCGTTCCTCCTGCTGGCGGCCACCACCATCCTGGGGACGACGGATGCCGTCGTGACCACGGAGGCCAATGCCCTACTGGCATGGAAGGTCAGCCTCGTCAACGGAACAGCACTCTCCAACTGGACCAGGGCCGCACCCGTCTGTTCTTGGTACGGCGTGTTCTGCGATGATGCCGGTCATGTCACGGAGCTACAGCTCTCCGGAGGACTCGGTCTCTCCGGCGGGCTCGACGCGCTCGACACCATAGCGCTCCCAGCGCTCACCGTTCTGGACCTCAGCGGCAACAACCTTAGGGGTATCATCCCAGCCAGCATCTCGCGGCTGCGCTTGCTCGAAACACTCCACCTCGGCAACAACAACCTTGGGGGCACCATCCCAGCCAGCATCTCGCGGCTGCGCTCCCTCCAATCCCTCGGCCTCAGCATCAACAAACCTTAGGGGCGCCATCCCAGCCAGCATCTCGCAGCTGCGCTCCCTCCGATCCCTCGATCTCAGCAGCAACAACCTTGGGGGCGCCTTCCCAGCCAGCATCTCTCAGCTTCGCTCCCTCCAATCCCTCGACCTCAGCAGCAACAACCTTGGGGGTGCCATCCCAGCCAGCATCTCGCGGCTGCGCTCCCTCCTATCCCTCATCCTCAGCAGCAACATGCTCAATGGCTCGATTCCACCCCAGTTCTGCAGGTTAGTCTCCATCCAGGGACTGCTCCTATCGAACAACCGGCTCAGTGGGGAGCTCCCGGCCTGTTGGTGCAATCTCCGAAGGCTGTGGACGATGGACTTGTCCAGGAACTTGCTCACTGGGCAGTTCTTGGGCTGCATGTGGAACATGCGTGGTCTGGAGATGATTGACATGTCCAGCAACTCCTTCTCAGGTGAAATCCCCGTGGCTAAGGCAAACCCCAACTGCTATCTCACGTACGTAGATCTCTCCAAAAATTCCTTTGCTGGAAACATCCCACACCTAGAGGGTTGTGGCTCGATGATGTTTCTGGACCTCAGCAGCAATAGGTTCAACGGCTCCATTCCGGCACAGCTCGGTGACTTGAGCAGCCTCACTAGCCTCTCGCTCTATAATAACGAGCTCGTTGGCAACATCCTGCACCAGCTATGCATGTTACACCAGATTAGAGCGCTAGATTTGTCAAACAACCGGCTCACCGGAGACCTCTCAGTCTGCTGGTGCAACTTCCAACTTCTGGGGTTGATTGACCTGTCCAAAAACCTACTCACTGGGAAGCTCCCAAACTGCTGGTGGAACCTGCAGGCACTGCAATTCATGGACCTGTCAAACAACTCCTTCTCAGGTGAAATCCCTAGGGCTAAGGCAGGCAACAATTGCTCTCTCGAGTCATTGTATCTTGCCAAAAATGATTTCTCGGGTGTCCTCCCAGAGGTCCTAAGGGGCTGCAACTCGTTGGTCACCCTGGACATGGGGAGCAATAGGTTCTTTGGTGCTCTCCCTCCATGGATACCGAGTTCGGTTCCATCACTAAGAATCCTTAGCCTCAGCTCAAACAACTTCACAGGAGAAATTCCTTTGGAGCTATCATGGCTTTCGCAACTTCAGCTGCTTGACATGGCAAACAACAGCTTCACTGGATCAATACCTATAGCCTTCAGTAACTTGACCACCATGAGGAATCCAACAAATATTATGACTCCAAGACCGCTCGATGGATCAAAATATCAGGATAGGGTCGATGTAATGTGGAAGGGCCAAGAGCTCAGATTCCAAAGAACACTCATGTTATTAACCGGTATCGATTTGTCAGGCAATCTGTTGTCCCGATGCATCCCTGAAGAGCTAACCGAAGTTCAGGGACTCCGGTTTTTGAACCTGTCAAGAAACCATCTATCATGCAACATTCCTGAAACATTGGTAGTCTGAATTTTCTCGAGTCCCTAGATCTATCATCCAATGCACTTACAGGATCCATTCCTTCAAGCATCTCGAGCTTATTGACACTCAGCATGTTGAATGTCTCGAACAATCTTTTGTCAGGCAAGATACCCGTTGGGTGTCAGATCCAGACCTTCACAGACCCATTGATTTACTCCAACAATTCAGGGCTATGTGGATTTCCGTTAGAAGTTCTGTGTGCAAATACTTCGCTTGCACCAGATGAGAGAAATAATGAAGAAGTGGACCACTGGACGTACTACTTTGTGATTGCTGGGATTGTGTCTGGTTTCTGGTTGTGGTTTGGGGTGCTCTTTACAGTCAAGACCTGGAGATGTGGTTTTCTCTCGTTTGTCGATGGCATGCAATGTAAGTTTACAAAGCAGGTGCCAAAATAGTTGTGTTTTCTACTTTTTTTACACTGACAGAGTGTGTGTACAAAGTGTCAACGTGCATGTCCATAGGGCTCCCATGTAGACTTCCAGAAGTTTGGAGGCATAGGAGATTTTGTTCAGTTTAGATATTGTTTACATCATGTGTTCTGTTTTCCTTTATGTGATTCTCACGTCGATGTAACAATCTCATGTATGCATGTCCATGGGATAAGCCCCATCTATATATATATATATATATATATATATATATATATATATATATATATATATATATATATATATATATATATATATATAATAACACACACACACTTCATGAAGGTGAGATACTTCACACAATTCACAAAAGGTACTCATGTATTTGCGAAAAGAATCAGGATCTAGTATAAATGTTTACAAGAC
Organism: Triticum aestivum; assembly: GCF_018294505.1. NCBI lineage: Eukaryota > Viridiplantae > Streptophyta > Magnoliopsida > Poales > Poaceae > Triticum > Triticum aestivum. Next base: position 28,175,337 of record NC_057810.1, read on the forward strand.
GTACAAAGCTCATCTATACCTACAAATAAAGGAAATAAGTATTCTTACTCCGTCATGCTATTTTATAGAAAACTCCTGTGTCGGTGTACAAAAGTATGGGTACTTCTGTACCCCTTACTAGTGCATGGGCAAACCCAGCCACGGGCAGTCACAATCACGCCTGCAGCAGGCCCTGGCAAAGCAGAGGTAGGCAAAGCCCGAAGACTATCAAAACAGGCACTCGAAGCGCGAGGGGCGAGGGGCAAGCCAGACCACCCCCGGCAAGGGCCTTGCCAGGGCAACCTGCACCAACACCAGCAAGTCCATCACCCTTGGGGCTGAGAGCTCTGACACCATCAACAACGTTAAGATCAAGATCTGTAAAGCGCATGCTCGATAGCATGCAAATCCTCATAAAGATTGGTGGCCCACGGATCCACCTGGGACCAAAAGACGAAGACCCCCGGCAAGACCCTTGCCGGGGACGACTCCAAGGCCCCCGGAAAGCCTTGCCGTGGACGATCACTGGATCGTGGCCAGGCCCGCGCCCGACAAGGTTTCACCACCTCGCCGCCACTCCAGTGCGACGATAGGCGGGCCAACTAAGTAGGCACCTGCGTGGAGGCAATCAGATCTTCATGGAAGCTTACCATTGCACCAACGCGGCAGCTGGTTAGCCAGTGTGGCACTGCATGCCTTGTCAACCTGGACACGCGTCAAGGCGAGGAGGAGCGGCAAAGGATGAGATGGCCTCTGTTGCCGCCCCCAATAAAGCAAGAGGACACGCAGGCAACACATTAAATGCGCCTGTCCTATGTTGATCGAGCGATAAGATCATACAACTGTAGCTTGCCACCTCCTGTGTGCCACTGTGGCAACCCCTTTGCGTATAAAAGGAGGCCCAAGGCGCACAGAGAGAGGATTCAGACTTTTGGACAAAGCACGCACCATAGCTAGTTTAAAAGCGCAAGAACACTCATATAACCAGACAAGCATGACTAGGGTATTACGCATCTTTGCGGCCCGAACCTGGATAAAAATCCCCTGAGTGCTAATGACTCGACCTGCTCTTCGTGCAACTAACCCCCGCCAAACGTAGAAGGGATCCTTGTGACCCCATAGGTGATCGGTTTCCCCGACATCTTTGTGGCGCCAGGTAGGGGGGCATTAGTTGTGAGAATCCGGTCTCTTAGTTAGTGCAGTAGCTTCTTCGTTGCCATGGCTCTGAAGAAGAAGAAGACCGCAACGATCGGCCCATCCGGGGCCGCCCCGCCCGCACCTGCGCAGACGGGCGACGTGGAGGGCACCAGTGGTGGAGGAGATCGAGATCATCCACACCATCCGAATACAAGAAGCCAAGCGTCCGGCGTCCTCCACAGCAGCGATGGTGGTCGGCGCGCCGTCGTGCCCAGGGATGGAGTTGTGTCACCTGTGGGTGGTGTGGGGACCTCCAAGGACAGTAGGTCGACCTCGCCAACGCACATGTCACGGTCCTCTCAGCTCGTGCACGACGAACCGCGGCACGATGTTGAAGACCCCGGGCACCGCCACGGCAAAAGCCCTCAGCGTCACTCTCAAGACACGCAGGGCTGACATGCACGCCGTGATGCTGGCGAAAAGAGCGCGCAGCCGCGGAATCGTGATGGGACTCCTTCTAACATAGTTAGAAGTCCGAGTTCCGCCCATTCCTCGCACTTGTCGCTGCCACCCACGCGAGCAGAAGCACTGCCGCAAGTGCAGCTGCTCCTCAACTTTCCTCCTGCCTTATTGGCCATGCCAACGGGGATGGCCACCGGGGAGCAAGCCCCTCGCGGCGCTGGTATGACGAGCCGACGCGTGTAGGCAGTGGAAGGGTCGAGGGCGCCGCGACCACGGTGCATTGCCCACCACCATGGTCGGCCCGTCGGGGTGACGCCCGGGACAACGTGTCCACGACGCCGTCATACCCACGGACGTGCTGTGACCAATGTCAAGTTCTTCGAGAGCGCCTCAAGGAGGATGCCCGGACTACTATCGAGCGGCGATGGGAGGCACGTCACCAGTATGATAGGCGTGCTAGGCCTACTGCGTACAAGCCCGTGCCGGGGGACGCTGGCGACTTGCCCTATGCAATAACCTGTCCAACGTTCACCCATGAGCTACGATAGTTTCAGTGGCCTAACACCCGCGTGTTCAAACCGGAGGTCCCGGAGAAGTATGACGGCAAAACTCATCCGTCCGAGTTCCTGAGCGTTTACACCATTGCAATGCAAGCTGTCGGGGCACGAGACAACAAGGTACTCGCCAACTATTTCCCGTTGGCACACAAACCCAACGTCAGGTCATGGTTGATGCATTTGCTGATAGACTCCATCTCCTCTTGGTCCGATCTGTGCCCCGAGTTCATTGGTGCCTTCACGGGCGGCCACGTAGCTCCTGGACAGGCAAGTGATTTGCACGTGATCCCACAGAGGGACGGCGAATCCTTGTGCAAGTACATACAGAGATTCAGCCGTGTGCAGTACAACATCCCTGATGTTCAAACCGACGCTGTCCTCAGCGTGTTCCATCAGAACGTGCGCAATCGCAAGATACGTGAAGAGTTGGCCATGAACAAGGTTGCAGATGTTGCCGAGTTGTACGTCCTGGCTGACAGATGTGCCCGAGCTGAGGAAGGAAGGAAGTACCCCAGCGAGGATGACGACGCGGGAAGTGAGTCAGAAGACAAAGACGTCGTTGCCCCGGCAAGGAAGGGCCGGCGATGCAACAGGAAGCGCAAGGGCAAGACCGTGCTCGCTGTCGAGGAATCCGGCGACCCTGACACCGCCAAGAAAGCAGAGGTTGACGACCCCCAGAAGGAGGTTGCCAGGTGCGACGCCTGCCAGGCCTTGGTGGCTGCCGGCAAGTCAGAGGGCTCTGACAAGCAGTACTACAAGATCCACCGTACCAAGGGCCACGATCTCTAGAATTGCCGCCAAGTGAGCTGCTGTTAACCCACAAGTGTAGGGGATAATTGTAGCCTCTTTCGATAAGTAAGAGTGTCGAACCCAACGAGGAGCTAAAGGTAGAACAAATATTCTCTCAAGTCCTATCTGCCACTGATACGACTCTACGCACGCTTAGTGTTTGCTTTACCTAGAACAAGTATGACACTAGAAGTACTTTGTAGGTGTTGTTGGATAGGTTTGCAAGATAATAAAAAGCACGTAAATAAAAAGTAGGCTGTTTAGATAAAGAAGCACTAAAGTAAATATAGCGAGTGTGGAAAAGTGATGGTAAGAGTTGTGAAATTGTCCCTAAGCAATTGACAACTTTACTAGACCGATAGCAAGTTTTATGTGGGAGAGGCCACTGCTAGCATGTCATCCCTGACTTGGAATTATATGCACTTATGATTGGAACTATTAGCAAGCATCCACAACTACTAACATTCATTAAGTTAAAACCCAACCATAGCATTAAGATATATTGGTCCCCCTTCAATCTCGTATGCATCAATTTCTATGCTAGGTTGAAGCTTCTGTCACTCATGCCCTCCAATACATAGTCCTATCAACATAAAACTAACCCTATGGTGTGATCCACACGCACGCTCATATGATGGGCACAAAGGACAGCAACATAACCACAAGCAAATTAAACCAATCATAGCAATTCATCAATCACCGATAGGACAACAAAAATCTACTCAGACATCATAGGATGGCAACACATCATTGGATAATAATATGAAGCATAAAGCACCATGTTCAAGTAGAGGGTACAACGGGTTGCGGGAGAGTGGACCGCTGAATATAGATGTGGGAAGGTGATGGAGACGTTGGTGATAATGATGGAGGTGTTGGTGTAGATCGCGGTGATGATGATGGCCCCCGGCGGCGTTCCGACGCCACCGGAAGCAAGGAGGAGAGAGCCCCCCTTCTTCTTCTTCTTCCTTAACCTTCTCCCTAGATGGGAGAAGGGTTTCCCTTCTGGTCCTTGGCTCCCATGGCGTGGGAGGGGCGAGAGCCCCTCCGAGATTGGATCTATCTCTCTGTCTCTCTCTGTTTCTGCGTTCTCAGATTCTGCCCTTCCACCGTTTCTTTTATATCCGGAGATCCGTAACTTCGATTGGGGTGAATCTTTCGCCCAGATTTTGCTCATAAAATTAGCTTTCTTGCGGCAAAATAAGAGCATCAACCGACTTATGGGGTGCATAGGAGAGTCCAAGGAGCGCCTGCCTCCCTGGGACGCGCCCCCCTGTCTCGTGGCCCCCTCGGGCATCGTCTCGTGTTGATTCTTCCTCCCAAAAATCACAAATATTCCAAAATAATTTCTGTCCGTTTTTATCCCGTTTGGACTCCGTTTGATATTGGGTTTCTGCGAAACATAAAACATGCAAAAAAAACAAGAACTAGCACTGGCCACTAGATCAATATGTTAGTCCCAAAAAATAGTATAAAAAGTTGCCAAAAGTATATGAAAGTTGAATAATATTGGCATGGAACAATAAAAAATTATAGATACTACGGAGACGTATCAGCATCCCCAAGCTTAAATCCTGCTCGTCCTCGAGTAGGTAAATGATAAAAAAGATAATTTTTGATGTGGAATGCTACCTAGCATAATCTTGATCATGTGTCTAATCATGGCATGAATATTAAGACACGAGTGATTCAAAGCAATAGTCTATCATTTGACATAAAAACAATAATACTTCGAGCGTACTAATAAAGCAATCGTGTCTTTTCAAAACAACATGGCCAAAGAATGTTATCCCTACAAAATCATATAGTCTGGCTATGCTCCATCTTCATCACATAAAATATTCAAATCATGCACAACCCCGATGACGAGCCAAGCAATTGTTTCATACTTTTGACGTTCTCAAACCTTTTCAACTTTCACGCAATACATGAGCATGAGCCATGGATATAGCACTATAGATGGAATAGAGTATGATGGTGGAGGTTGTGTGGAGAAGACAAAAAGGAGAAAGTCTCACATCGACGCGGCTAATCAACGGGCTATGGAGATGCCCATCAATTGATGTCAATGCGAGGAGTAGGGATTGCCATGCAACAGATGCACTAGAGCTATAAGTGTACGAAAGCTCAAACTGAAACTAAGTGGGTGTGCATCCAACTAGCTTGCTCATGAAGACCTCGGGCATTTGAGGAAGCCCATCATCAGAATATACAGGACAAGTTCTATACTGAAAATTCCCACTAGTATATGAAAGTGAAAGCATAGGAGACTCTCTCTATGAAGAACATGGTGCTACTCTCAAGCACAAGTGTGGTAAAAGGATAGTAACATTGTCCCATCTCTCTTTTTCTCTCATTTTTTTATTTTCTCTTTTTTTATATATTTTTATATATTTTTTGGGCTTCTTTGGCCTCTTTTTTTGATTTGGGCTTCTTTGGCCTCTTTTTTTTTTATTTGGGCTTCTTTGGCCTCTTTTATTTTTCATAAAGTCCGGAGTCTCATCCCGACTTGTGGGGGAATCATAGTCTCCTTCATCCTTTCCTCACTGGGGCAATGCTTTAATAATGATGATCATCACACTTTTATTTACTTACAACTCAATATTACAACTCGATATCTAGAACAAAGATATGACTCTGTATGAATGCCTCCGGCAGTGTACCGGGATGTGCAATGATCTAGCGTAGCAATGCCATCAACATCATGCTGGCTATCTTACGATCATGCAAAGCAATATGACAATGAACGATCAAGTCATGTATATGATGATGATGGAAGTTGCATGGCAATATATCTCGGAATGGCTATGGACATGCCATGATAGGTAGGTATGGTGGCTGTTTTGAGGAAGATATAAGGAGGCTTATGTGTGATAGAGCGTATCGTATCATGGTGTTTGGATGCACCGGCGAAGTTTGCACCAACTCTCGAGGTGAGAAAGGGCAATGCACGGTACCGAAGAGTCTAGCAATGATGGAAGGGTGAGAGTGCGTATAATCCATGCATGGACTCAACATTAGTCATAAAGAATTCATATACTTATTGCAAAAATCTACAAACCATTGAAAACAAGGTACTACACGCATGCTCCTAGGGGGATAGATTGGTAGGAAAAGACCATCGCTCATCCCCGACCGCCACACATAAGGAAGACAATAAATAAATAAAATTGTGCTCCAACTTCAACACAAAGCGGTTCACCATACGTGCATGCTACGGGAATCACAAACCTCAACACAAGTATTTCTACTAATCCACAATAGCCCACTAATATGACTCTAATATCACCATCTTTATATCGCAAAACTATTGCAAGGAATTAAACATATCATATTCAGTGATCTACAAGTTTATGTAGAATTTTATGACTAACCATGTGAATGACCAATTCCTGTCATCTCTCTAAATAGATATATGTGAAGCAAGAGAGTTTAATTTTTCTACGAAAGATATGCACATGCTCTAACAAATATAAGTGAAGCAAAAGAGCATTCTACAAATGGCGGTTTTCTATGTGAAGAGAAACAGGCAATCCAAACTTCAAATGATATAAGTGAAGCACATGAAGCATTCTATAAAGCCATACTCAAAAGATTTAAATAAAGTGCAATGAGAATTCTATAAATAAACCAAGAACTATCTCATACCAGCATAGTGCATAAAAGAAAAGTAAAAACTAAATGCAAAAGACGCTCCAAGACTTGCACATATCGTATGAACGAAACGAATCCGAAAACATACCGATACTTGTTGAAAAAAGAGGGGATGCCTTCCGGGGCATCCCCAAGCTTAGACGCTTGAGTCTTCTTAAATATTTACTTGGGGTGCCTTGGGAATCCCCAAGCTTGAGCTCTTGCCTCTCTTCCTTTTCCTCATATCGAGACCTCCTCGATCAAGCACTTCATCCACGCAAAACTTCAACAGAAAACACGGTAAGATCCGTTAATATAATAAAGCAAATCACTACTCTAAGTAATGTTACAAACCAATTCATATTTTGTTTTTGCATTGTGTCTACTTTAATATAACTTTTCCATGGCTTAATCCACTGATATAAATTGATAGATTCATCAAAACAAGCAAACTATGCATCAAAAACAGAATCTGTCAAAAACAGAACAGTCTGTAGAAATCTGAACATTCACCATACTTCTGGTACCCCAAACATTCTACCAAAATTAGGAAAAATAAAACAATTTATACAGAAAGACAGTGCAAAAGGAATCAGAACCATTTGATGTTTCAGTAAAAAATGTAAAATCATGCACTACAGCCAAAGTTTCTGTCATGCACCGTACAAACCAACAAGCATTGTAAACATCCTAAAGGCAAACCTTGGCACATTATTTTTATAATACAATGGAATTGTACAAGGTCATAATTATTTTTGTTGAAAATTTTCTGTAATGAAGATTCAGAAAGTTTTCGTGAGCATGAACAAAGTTCAAGGCTAGCTCCCACTTTAACAATGCTCGTCTTTCTCACTTTCACTTTCCTTTTGAAAAGTTTTGGGTTCCCCTCTTTATATTTTTTGTTTTTAAACTTTATGAAAGCACTCAACAGAAATAAATGATTCTCTAAAACTTCCGGGTTGTCTCCCTGGCAGTACTTTCTTTAAAGCCATTAAGCTAGGCATACAGTGCTCAAATAATGGATCCACCCGGATCCCAAGGTATATCAAAGCCAATTTTAATTAACAATGATTTGTAATTTAGTAGTGAGCACAAAGTAACATATATCAAGCAATAACGAAGTCTAACTCTCTTCTTATGCATCGGCATGTCATAAAAGAACAATTCATGCACACCAAGTAAAGGCCAATGCATAGTATAAGCAGTTTCTTGCAATTCTATCATATTGGAAACATAGAGAGGTGGAGATATAGTTCCTCTCTCATAATAATTACAAGTAGGAGCAGCAAGAACATGCATATTATATCTATCAAAATCATCATGTGCAACGGTAAAATGCAACCCATCAACATAATCCTTAATAAGCACAAACTTCTCCGGTATAGTGTAGTTTGGAGAATTCAAAAAGATAACAAGACTATCATGTGTGGGTGCAATAGCAACAATTTCATGTTTAACATAAGGAACTATAGCAAGTTCATCTCCATAAGCACAATTCATATTGGTATTTTGGCCACAAGCATAGCAAGCATCATCAAAAAGGGATATTTCAAGAGAATCAACGGGATCATAACAATCATCATAGCAATCATCCTTCGGTAAGCACGAAGGGAAATTAAACAATGTATGAGTTGAAGAGTTACTCTCATTAGAAGGTGGGCACAGGTGATCAATTCGCTCTTCCTCGTTTTGTTCTTCGCTCTCCTCTTCATCTTTTTCATCCAATGAGCTCACAGTTTCATCAATTTCTTCTTCCATAGACTCCTGCAAAATATTACTCTCTTCTTGGACAGCGGAGACTTTCTCAATAAATGCATCAATATTGGAGTTATATTCATAACTCTCATAGCAATATCTAAGTATAGCAAAATTTTCAGGTCTGTAAACTGAATCATCAAAATCTTCAAACGGTTTAAACATAGATTCAATCTCATAAGCACCCATAAAAGCAACAAATTCTTCTATTTGTTCCACATCATAGTAATCATAGATACCATTAGCATAAGAAGCCAATGTTTTATTATCATTGAATTTGCATGAAATGGGAAGGTGTGGAGACTTCATCCTAGAGCAACAAGTAATATCATATCTCAAGCATAGATCCCGAGCATACCAACGCAACATATTAATTTGATCCCATAATAGTTTCCATTTTTGTGTCAAGCGATAATCCCTAAAGTATTCACGTTGATCCAACGTTACTCCCATAACATAATTGAATGGGGTTTTCTCAGGATTATCAAAGTAGTACATAATATCTTTCACATGATGAGCATCGAGGGTTTTAGGAGGTTCCCCATCTCCATGAGTAGCAAGTACACCTAATTTTTTTTGGTATTTCATGTTCCATATCCATAACTAAAGATAGAGAACAACTAAGAACAGCAAATAAAAATTACTTAGTGATAAAGCAAACAAGCACACACAAGAATATTCACCCCACGCTATGACTCCCCGGCAACGGCGCCAGAAAAAGGTCTTGATAATCCACAGGTGTAGGGGATAATTGTAGCCTCTTTCGATAAGTAAGAGTGTCGAACCCAACGAGGAGCTAAAGGTAGAACAAATATTCTCTCAAGTCCTATCTGCCACTGATACGACTCTACGCATGCTTAGTGTTTGCTTTACCTAGAACAAGTATGAAACTAGAAGTACTTTGTAGGTGTTGTTGGATAGGTTTGCAAGATAATAAAAGGCACATAAATAAAAAGTAGGGGCTGTTTAGATAAATAAGAAATAAAGTAAATATAGCGAGTGTGGAAAAGTGGTGGTAGGAGTTGTGAAATTGTCCCTAAGCAATTGACTACTTTACTAGACCGATAGCAAGTTTTATGTGGGAGAGGCCACTGCTAGCATGTCATCCCTGACTTGGAATTCTATGCACTTATGATTGGAACTATTAGCAAGCATCCGCAACTACTAACGTTCATTAAGGTAAAACCCAACTATAGCATTAAGATATATTGGTCCACCTTCAATCCCGTATGCATCAATTTCTATGCTAGGTTGAAGCTTCTGTCACTATTGCCCTCCAATACATAGTCCTATCAACATACAACTAACCCTATGGTGTGATCCACGCGCACGCTCATATGATGGGAACCAAAGGAGAACAACATAACCACAAGCAAATTAAACCAATCATAGCAATTCATCAATCACCGATAGGACAACGAAAATCTACTCAGACATCATAGGATGGCAACACATCATTGGATAATAATATGAAGCATAAAGCACCATGTTCAAGTAGAGGGTACAACGGGTTGCGGGAGAGTGGACCGCTGAATATAGATGGGGGAAGGTGATGGAGATGTTGGTGATGATGATGGAGGTGTTGGTGTAGATCGCGGTGATGATGATGGCCCCGAGCAGCGTTCCGGCGCCACCGGAAGCAAGGGGGAGAGAGCCCCCCTTATTCTTCTTCTTCCTTGACCTTCTCCCTATACTAGATGACCCGTTGCGCCAATGGCGCAAGGGGCAAGAGCAAGAGAAGTATGGTTGAAATGTGTATTTCATCTAAAAATGCATCTTTAGATCACACCATGTTAGATCTTGAGCGGAAGATGGACAGCGAAAGGCAGGGCATGACTTTTCTCATTGTTATGCGTTGTAATCAGCACATTTGGTTTTCTTGTTGGGCAATTGATGCTTTAAATAATGAAAACCAGAGAAAATAGATAACTATAGATAAGAGTAGCATCATGGATATTAATAGATGGATGTACATCACCAGAGGTTATATAGGCAGGGGCATAACCGCAGTGTTGGAAAAGCAACATAGCATCGTTCAAAAGGCAAACGATGGCATTTATAAGACATGGAAGTAGCTTAGTTCGGATCTTAAACAGGGAAATGCATCAACAAATGTTTGGCATGACTCTATGAGCGCCAAAGACCTCATTTGTGAACACGGCAGCAACACAGCAGTAGTTTGTTCAAAAGGGTGCAAAGATAAGGTCTTGAAAACAGCGACGATGAAGCAGTCTTCACTTGTTCTTGTGGACGGCGCCCTTAGCAGTGAGGGTGGAAGTAGCGAGGGTCAAGGCATCAAGCTTCTATATACAAATCAACCTGATGGAAAAGACAGAAAAGTTCACAAGACAAGAGATCCACATGCCATCGCAAGTTAATAAGAGTTAAATTGGTATCATAATAAAGCCTGTTATGTATGTAGTCCATTAGTTACTGATAAAAGGTGTAGACATGAATAAATACATCAGTTGATATAGAAGGCATAAGGCAAGGATAAATCAGTGAAAGGACTATAGGTATCGTAAGGATACTAAACAATATTCTAGAATCACCTGACAGCATTTCTGGGTATCTATATATCATATAAAAGACAACACAATGTAAACCATGGTAAGTGGAAAATAACCAAAAGAAAGGCATGACAAATCTGTGAAAGAAGTATAGGTCATTGGAATAGACGTACCACGCATGCTTATCCCCAAGCATGGATCAGCTACTAATTTTTTTTTGATGAACCGGTCTTTGTAGTAGCAACAGCACCCCTAAGATCAGAATGTTTTCAGCAAAAGGAGTATATGAGAGATATACATTCATATTGTATATGAACAGGGAAAAAACTAACAAGGCGAACTAAGGAAACAGGAATCAAAACTATAATTGCTATAGCATCAGAAGATCCATTGCACGGGGTTTCCTAGCGCTAATTTTTTAATGATCCATGCGTGCATTTCCAGTTTGGATAGGCCGGTAATAGCATCTTTTGCTTCATTGCGGAGAGAGGGCGTACATTTTAAGTCTGGTGGCTGAGCAAGTGTAGTTTCCATGGTCTTAGCAAGTGCAGTGGCAGGAGTACCATCATCAACATCAGTCAGTTTAGATCCCTGTGGCAGCGCCAAGTTAACCATTGGCAACCATGCAAGAGGAAAGCAACAAAAAATTGAAAGAGGAAGCTAGATCCAATAGAAATGCTAACAGTCGTTGAAACAGATGAATCTATGGAAGCTGGTGTAATCACCTGGGCACTGTTCTTCTGCTGCCAAACAAGGATAAGTGCATGGGGCAGACCCCTCTTTTGGAACTCCACGGTGTGGACAACTGGAGAACAGAAAGATAAATGAAAGACAGGATAAGCAAGATGTATGGCTAAGGAAAAGTGGGTTAGAGGAAGAAATGACACCGGGCACAGTACCAGCAACGACAGTCCCGAACACCTGCCCGGTGCTGATTTTCTGCAGGTAATCAAGAAGCTTCATCTGATGCACTCGTACGGTAATATCAGTCATGTCGACTGCTTTTGCCCATGTTCAAGACCCTGAACTATCTCAGGCCTCTCCAGATCACACACGAAGGTCGTGATCATTGTTGAGGAAATCATTAACTGGTAGCTGCTCGGTTAGCTGACGAGTAGGGGATTAATAGGCTAATCGGCAAGTTAATCGGCCATTTAATCAATTACTCAAGCGATTAATCAGTTAACTGGCTACTCGGTGACCCTACGAGTAGGGATTAAGCAGCAAGTTAACTGGTTAATCAGATGAATTCTTGAACAGGGGTCGTGATTATATCAGGCAAGCCATGTGCATGTGAAGCAGTCACTTCATCGTGGAAGTTTTCTCACTTCTATGCCTAATAATCAGATTCTGGGATTATCAAAATGCAGATGTGATTTAATTAGCACGATGCAAGGGCAATCATTTCAGCTGCAACATATGTCTTCATCACTTGTAATTAAATAAGAAACATGAATCATATAGGACACTATATGATCAAATTTGTGATCACAAAAAAAAACACCTTATTTGAACAGTCACGAGAAAGGACACTAACTCTCTAAGCTCATACACCCTCCTTGTTGCAGCATGGAAAGATGAATATCAGAAGATATCCAGGTGATCCACAACACCATAGAGCATGCTGTGATCCATCAAAATGCATCCATTATCTAGCGTTAAAGCAACAGACTGTTAAATACATGTCAATTTGCACCAAATCTAGTATAGTACTCTAGCTACCAATTCATGTCCTCAATGCAGCCGTGAAGCGGAAGTGAGCAGAAAACATTTATCACTAATTAAATGTTTCCCATTTCAAATGACTCTGACGATTATATATTGTGCAAAACACTAACTATCTCTGGCCAACGTATGATGCAGATCTTTCTCATTTCAAATGACTCTGGTAAAAAAATAGCCACTATCTCGCAACTCATTGAAGTAGACGGTCTGGCATTAGATCAAGGTGAACCTCAAGTTGCAAAACATGGGCAATAATAACCTTAAAGTAAGCACATATGCATATGCATATGAACCTAGGCAACAATAGGGGAAGACTACCATGAATATAGAGGACCTCTGGAGAGACCAATGTGTACTCATTACAGAATTAGTTCACGAAAAGTAAGTTGACACCAATGGAATACAATTGTATCACTTCACATACAGGAAGAAGAGCAGAAATGAGTAAGCAAATAAACATCCGCTCAAGGAGACCAGATCCAATTAGCTAAACAGCTGTAGCATAGATAGACCATAGTATTTTCTTTAGTTTCCATTGCCAGCAATGTAAGCGGTAATATAGTTATGAAGAAACAAATTCTGCATTGTAAAAATAGAGCATCTCAAAAAAAAGAATTAATAGGTGACATCAAACCTACAACAAATATATACCAACTATTGCCGGTTGATTTACTCACTAATCAGCAAAATATACTTATATTTGAGATTCTAGATAAAAAAAGCTTGGGAAAAAGCTAACAATACACATGAGAAGATGAACAAAAAGGATAGAAGGAAGGGATACAAGTATACCTTAAATCGAATAGCTTAATTGAGTATCTTGGCCAATCCATTGTACCTCTCATATGTAGTTCTGAGGAAAAGAACGGAGAATAATCATTTGAATCGAGCGCACAACTGTAGACCTGGATGGAAGAGGAATGGTCAAGCATGGTATAGTAGAGTAGGACTGTGAAAGCTAGAAATTTGTCCTTACAACGATGGAGACGTGCTACCAAAACGTAAGTTGGAGGAGATGAGGATCATACTACATACCGGCAGCCTTCCCGGTGTCAGTCTTGATCACAGACACTGGCCTGCTGTAGCCGCCTCTGGTCGCCCGCCAACACCCACGATGGGCCAAGATGGACGACGTGTACCTGAATCCACAAGGAAGACGATCGAGGGCCGTTGCTCACAACGCCGCACTTGTCTTGACCGCCGCCGCCACCTGTCTAGGGAAACTTTTCTTTCCCTGAACTTGGTGAACCTTTAGCTTGTGTGCCTGAGACACTCTGCAAACACCAAATGGTATGAGAACAATCACGATTATTTAATGTAAAGGAAGGTCACTGTATTTACTGATCTGAAAGTGTTGTATATGATAAAATCAAAATAGCTAGAAGCCTAAAAGTGACCCAACAATACTTTCAACAGTTTGCTGTTTGTGCAAGCAGTAGTATGCTTTAACCTCATAAATCGAAACATAACATGTTCAGGGCCAAAAATGTTGACAAAAATAAAGTGGTAGCAAGCCTATTTAAATTCATATGACCGGTGCAGCCTCCTAGATTAATAAATATATAATGGCAGTTTTGGCTGGTACTTAACATGGAGCAGAGACAACCTCATATACTCAACAGACAGCATCAACCTATAAAGAAAATGTGAACCAAATCAAAGTGGCATTGCTCCAAACCATAGAGCATACCTGAAAATCCGCTTCTCCATATCTTTTCTCTCAAATAGAGGCATGCTGAAGCCCTCACATAAGAGGTTGCCAGTGCGTACGTCAAGCCAACAAAAAAGAACAGGAGAGCGCAACCTACAAAAAAAAGAATGCAATTCTTTTACAACAACGAATCATAGAGCAAGCAAATGACAAGGGACCAAAAGAGAAGCAATCAACATGGCTCAGCATGCAAGCGGACGGCGTAATCTGCCACTGCAGCAGCTTGGATTTTCATCGAACGCCTTATAGGTAGATACAAAAACGAATCTACACAAACAGGGATGAGATATTCTGTTGTTAAATTGAAAAAATAAGTGAAAAGGAGAGGGGAGAAGGCAAATCAGTAGGGGGGTGAAGAGGTGTGGGTACCTGCAGAGGCCAGATGCGGCAGAGGATTCATCGGAACTATGTTACATAGAAGCTCAGCTACGGCGGCCACCCGTGCTTCTCCTCTTGACCACGACCACGACGCCGCCCGGACTCCCGCCATGCTCCGCCACAACCAGGCCACTCGTGCTTCAGCTGCGGCGCCCACCCGTGCTCCCTCCTCCAACGCCATCTTTCCACTGCCTGGATCTCGTTTTCCTCCTCCAACGCCATCTTCCCATCTCCACCTCCCAATGGAAAGGGCAAGACAGGAGGCATCGACCGGCGGGTGGCGCCATCAGCAAGAGAGGAAGAGGCGGTGCAGGAAGGAGGAGGCCGTTGCGAGGAGAGGAGGGGAAAAAGGAGACGTCAGGGGAGGAGAGAGGATGTGGTGGCGGCGGCGGCTGGGAATTGGGAGGAGATGGGTGGCCTCTTTTCACCGCGGGGGAATCGCGTCTAGGTTAATCCCTGTCTCGATAGAAACACGCTCACCCAAATGCATCGAAAAAACACCTCGTTTATTGGCCCCACGACCAAACCAGCCCTACCCATCATACAACATCAAACGAAAAGCTCAGGTAGAGAAGGGATTAACGGTGTACCGACCGCCAGCAGACGAAAAAGCACTGTGGTAAAAGAATCGTTCGGTCCACGACGGCATGCGCGCGCGATGGCTTCAGAAGGGCGGGTAGCATAGCGTCCTTTATATGCTCCATGGGAGAAGGGTTTCCCCTCTGGTCCTTGGCACCCATGGCGTGGGAGGGGCAAGAGCCCCTCTGAGATTGGATCTATCTCTCTATCTCTCTCTGTTTCTGCGTTCTCAGATTCTGTCCTTTCACCGTTTCTTTTATATCCGGAGATCCGTAACTCCGGTTGGGTGAATCTTTCGCCCAGTTTTTTCTCATAAAATTAGGTTCTTGCGACAAAAGAAGAGCGTCAACCGCCTTACGGGGTGCCCAGGAGAGTCTAGGGCGCGCCTGCCTCCCTGGGGCGCGCCCCCCTGTCTCGTGGCCCCCTCGGGTACCGTTTCGCGTTGATTCTTCCTCCCAAAAATCACAAATATTCCAAAATAATTCTCCGTCCGTTTGTATCCCGTTTGGACTCCGTTTGATATTGGGTTTCTGCGAAACATAAAACATGCAACAAACAGGAACTGCCACTGGGCACTGTATCAATATGTTAGTCCCAAAAAATAGTATAAAAAGTTACCAAAAGTGTATGAAAGTTGAATAATATTGGCATGGAACAATCAAAAATTCTGAAAAGAAATCAGAATGACAAAAATTTAAAATTTCAAACATTTTTAAATAGGAACGCAATTTTAGAATTCATAACATGAACTACCGAATATACTTAGCAACGTGAACAATTTTCCATATTTTGAACATTTTTTGAATCCATACATTTTTGGACAAAGCAAGAATAAGAAATTTGGAAAGAACATTTCCTGAAATTCGCATACATTTCTTAAATACATGAACATTCTTATAAAAATATGAATGTTTTTACGTTGTGAACAATTTTTTTAAATGGGAAGATGTGTTAAACATGCAAAAGAATTTCAAAAAATGTGTTTATTTAATGCAAACATTTTTTGAAATTTTAAACCTATATTTAAATCAAGAATAGTTTTCGAATTTGGAACGTTTTTTAAATGCATTTATTTAAATCTTGATTTTATTTGAAAAATACGAACATTTTAGTAAAAATGGGAATATTTTTAAAAATTTGAACATATTTTGGCACGACAAAAAATAGAAACATTTTTGTAATTCGTAAATTTTTACAAAATTGTGAATAAAAATTGAAACTGTAAACATTTTGTGAAAATTGCGGAATTTCAGGAAACAATTAAAATTATACTTGAAATTGTAAAAAAATAAAAGAAACAGGAAATAAAAATAGAAAGAAACATAAAAGAAAATTTGAAACAAAACGGAATCGAAAATGGGACGCCGTGTCTTGGTCGCCTTGTGCGTAGCTAAAACTATATGCCGCGTTGAGCGGAAAATAGGATTTTCTTTATTGCTCTGTGGGCAGGAAAAAATTGCTGACTTTACCAATTTTGGAATTCATAACATGAACTACCGAATATACTTGGCAACGTGAACAATTTTCCGAATTTTGAACATTTTTTGAAAATTCCATACATTTCTAGACAAAGCAAGAATAAAAAAAATTGAAAAGAACATTTCCTGAAATTCGCATACATTTTTTGAATGTTTTTACGTTGTGAACAATTTTTTTAAATGGGAAGATGTGTTAAACATGCAAAAGAGTTTTAGAAAATGTGTTTCTTTAATGCAAATAGTTTTTTCATATTTTAAACCTATATGTAAATCAAGAATATTTTTCGAACTTGGAACATTTTTTAATGCATTTATATAAATATTTAATTTATATGCAAATACAAATATTTTACTAAAAATGGGAATATTTTTAAAATTTTGAACATATTTTGGCACGACTAAAATATTTTTTTAAATGGGAACACATTTTTGTAATTCAAAACTTTTTATGAAATTGTGAATAAAAATGGAAACTGCAAACACTTTTTGAAAATTGTGGAATTTCAGAAAACAATTAAAAATATACTTGCAATGGGAAAAATAAAAGAAACAGGAAATAAAAAGAGAAAGAAACAGAAAAAGGAAATTTGAAATAAAACACAAACGAAAATGGGCCGCCGTGTCTTGGTCGCCCTGTGCGTTGCTAAAACTATATGCCGCGTAGAGCGGAAAATAGGATTTTTTTTGCTGCATGGGCAGGAAAAAAGGGCTAACTTTACTGGGCCATAGGGCGCGCAGCCCACGTACGAAGTTCTCCATAAATCGTTTTTCCTTTGGTAACAGACGGAGTACACTGTCTCAAAAAAAAACAGACGGAGAACAAAAGTTTAGTACCACCTCGAATAGAAACAAAATTTATTTTAGTGGTGAATGGATGAAAAAATTGAAGAAACGCACCTTGCTTTATTAGTAATAATATATATATGTATATAGTAGGTATTTAAATCTTGAATATATTTTAAAAATACGAACATTTTACTAAAAATGAGAATACTTTTAAAATTTTGAACATATTTTGGCACAACAAAAAGTATAAAAGTTTAGTACCACCTCGAATAGCAAAAAATATTTTAGTGGTGAACGGATAAAAAAATTAGAGAAACACACCTTCCTTCATTAGTAGGTATAGATATAGATTACATGAGGAATCGCATTCGACATAATTATCCATCACCTATCCAATATCTACGAGCTTTTCACATATTGTTCTTTGCTTAATTACTTTGATGTTGCCACTATTACAATTACTACAAAACTGCTACTATTACTTTTGCTACTGTTACCGTTACTTCCATACTACTTTGCTACTAAATACTTTGCTGCAGATACTAAGTTATCTAGGTGTGTTTGAATTAACAACTCAACTGCTAATACTTGAGAATATTCTTTTCCTCCCCTAGGGTCAAATCAATAAATTTGGGTTGAAAACTCTACCCTCGAAAACTGTTGCGATCCCCTATACTTGCGGGTTATCAAGACTATTTTCTTGCGTTGTTGCCGGGGAGCATAGCTCTATTCTTTGAGTCACTTGGGATTTATATCTGCTAATCACTATGAAGAACTTGAAAGACGAAAGAACTAAGATTTATCCCTCAACTACGAGGGGAGGTAAGAAACTGCCATCTAGCTCTGGACTTGATTCTCCTTCTGTTATGAATAAACTTGCGACACCTAAACCTGCTTCTGCTATTAATTCTGATATGTCGCATGTTATTGATGATGCCACTTCTGCTATGCATGATACTTATGATGAAACTACTTCTATGCTTGATACTACTGTGCTATTAGGTGAATTTCTTGATAAACAACTTGCTAGGGCTAGGGAGAATGAAATTATTGAAACTGATAATATTGATGATAGTGATGATGAAGGTTGTCCCCCTAAATATGAATTGCCTATTGTTCCTGAGGGTTATGTTATGGATGAAGAAACTGCTAGAGATTTTCTTGCTCGCAATGATAGATCAGATCTTAAGAAATTATTAGCTAAGCTGAAACAAAAGTCTCTGAATGCTAGAATGAAACATGACCCTGCTTTTGCTACTTCACCTATCTTTGATACTCATAAGGATTATGATTTCTCTGTTGATCCTGAGATAATTACTTTGGTTGAATCTGATCCTTTTTATGGCAATCCATCTGAAACTGTAGTGGCACATCTTACTAAGTTAAATGATATAGCCACCATGTTTACTAATGATGAGAAATCTCGCTATTATTATATTCTTAAAATATTTCCTTTCTCATTAAATGGTGATGCTAAGACGTGGTTTAATTCTCTTGATCCTGGTTGTGTGCGTAGTCCCCAGGATATGATTTATTATTTCTCCGCTAAATATTTCGCAGCTCATAAGAAACAAGCTGCTTTAAGGGAGATATATAATTTTGTGCAAACTGAAGAAGAGAGTCTCCCACAAGCTTGGAGGAGGCTTCTCTGATTACTTAATGCTTTGCCTGATCATCCTTTTAAGAAAAATGAAATACTTGATATCTTTTATAATGGACCAACCGATGCTTCCAAGGACCACCAGGATAGTTGTGCTGGTTGTGTTTTCAGGAAAAGGACAGTTGACCAAGCTGAATTGCTATTGAATAATATGTTAGAAAATGAAAATAATTGGACACTTTCTAAACCGACTCCTAAGCCGACTCCGAAGAAAAGAGGTGTTCTATTTCTCAGTCCTGAAGATATGCAAGAGGCAAAGAAATCTATGAAAGAGAAAGGTATTAAAGTTGAAGATGTTAAAAATTTACCTCCTGTCGAAGAAATACATGGCCTCAATATACCACCTAAAGAAATACAAGGTCTTGATAACCCGACATAGGTAGTAAAGGTAAACTCTCTTTATAGATATGATAAACTTGAAATCCCGTCTACTAAGTTTGCTAGCCAATGCTTAGATGAATTCTTTGATTTTATGGCTCAACAAGAAAATTTCAATGCTTATGTTAGTAGACAATTGAAAAGTAATTTTTATATGATTGGACGCTTGAATGATTATATGTCTAGAGTTAAGGGTGAACTTAAACTCACCAGTAAACATGCTTCGATGGTCACCACTCAAGTAGAACAAGTACTTAAAGCTCCGAGTGATTTGCTTGATGAACTAACTAATAAACATGATTTTGCTGTTAGAGTGGCTACTAGAACTGGTAAAATGACTCAGGAACCTTTGTATCATGAAGGCCACCCTAAGAGAATTGAGCAAGATTCTCAGAGAAATAATTTAGATGCTCCTAGTCCTTCTAAAAAGAAGAAAAAGAAAAATGATATGACTTTGCATGCTTCTAGTGAACCTATTGTAGAAACACATGAGAATCCTAATGATATTTCTATCTCTGATGCTGAAACACAATCTGGTGATGAACATGAACCTAGTGATAATGCTAATAATGTTGTTCATGTAGGTGCTCAACCTA
Organism: Triticum aestivum; assembly: GCF_018294505.1. Taxonomy (NCBI): domain Eukaryota; kingdom Viridiplantae; phylum Streptophyta; class Magnoliopsida; order Poales; family Poaceae; genus Triticum; species Triticum aestivum. The sequence goes on from NC_057810.1 coordinate 28,195,450, forward strand.
GAAATAACAATGATATAGAAATTGAATCTGCTGTTGATCTTGATAACCCACAATCAAAGAATCAACTATATGATAAGAGAGACTTCGTTGCTAGGAAGCATGGTAGAGAAAGAGAACCATGGGTTCAGAAGCCCATGTCGTTCCCTCCTAAACCATCCAAGAAAAAGGATGATGAGGACTTTGAGCGCTTTGCTGAAATGATTAGGCCTATCATTTTGCGTATGCCACTACTAGGGAAAACCTTATACACAGAATCTTAGCAGCAGCGCGGCTCAAAAAGAGGCGCTACTGCTAATTATCAGCAGTGCGTGCTTTCAAAACTCGCTACTGAAACGGAGTTAGCAGTAGCGCGCTTGGAGCAACCCGCGCTGCTACAAATATCGACCGACAGTGTCCGCCAACCTACATTCAGCAGCAGCGCGTTGTCTCGACCCGCGCTACTGCTAAAGCGTTAGTAGCAGCATGCTTTTTCTGATATCGCTGCTGCTAATTTTCAAATTGGGCACACTGTTGGTCCCCGTTAGCAGTAGCGCTTGTGTGGTAAGCACGCTGCTGCTAATTTATTGTCGGCAGCGCATTTTACGACACGCGCTACTGCTAAGCTGCACTAGCACACCACCATTCCCCACCCGCCCTCCCCTCCCCCATCTCCTCTCTTCCCTTTCCCCTACCCCCCACATCCTCCCTCTCTCACTCTTCTTCTTCCTCAATACTTCTCCCCCATTACTCTCCCTCTCCTACCTACCTTTCTCTCTCTTCGTTACTCCTAGCTAACTACACCACCTCCATTAATGCATCTCCTTTCTCTTTTTCCTTCCCCCTCCACTAGTTGAAGTTGTATCCTCCCAAATTAGCTAGCTAGGTAGATGTAGCATTTAGTTAAGTGACCTATTTGCCCCCTAACTAGATCTATCTTTGTCAAGAAGAGCTTTGTGCACTTTTGATCTTCCTTCATCATCATCTCCATCGTGTGCTCGATCTCGAGATAGAGGTGATTAAAATTTCATGCTTTTGCAAAATGGAAATATGTTTATGTGTGTGTGGTATGATAATTTGGTGATATGATGGAAATTATGTGTGTGGCATGAGTTGACACCAAATTGTGCTTTTGAGTTGCCTATGTTTTGCCGAAATGTCGATTTATTTCCGTTTCGGTGAATTCCGGATAAACTCTAGATCTATATATGTCCTATTTTTAGGGAAGGTCGTGCCGAATTTTTGTATGACTTTGATGCATGCACACATTTTTATAATCAATTTGTTTATTATTACCATGCAGGGTTCACGATGGTTAGTGGAACAATGGTGGACAGGTGGTTGCGGTCGGCGGTGCAGGACATGAAAGAAAATAACCGGACAGAGGTTTTATGTCTATGTCGAAAATGCAAAGGAATAGTTTGGCTCGACCCCCATGACGATGGTCGTGTCGAAGCGCACCTGCTCATGACTGGTTTCATGGATGGCTATACGCGGTGGATAATTGAAGATGAGGATGACGATGTTGAGGACGCCGACGGGGCAGGCAATGATGACACGGGGCAAGACGAAGAGATGATCGATAATGGCAGCGGTGAAGAGGCCGGACATGGCAGCGGAGAAGGGGCCGGACATGGCGGAGGAGAAGGGGCCGGACATGGCGGAGGATAAGGGGCTGGACATGGCGGCGGAGAGAACAACATGGACTCCACGCAGCAGAGTTCGTCGGTACTTAGTTCAATCGTGCGGGACCCTCATGTTCAAGCATTGCTTCGCGAGGAGACGAGTACTGAGAGAGCTTCTTCTAGAGAGGAGGCTAAGTTGGAGCAACTGGTGGTATACTTGAACACTCCATTGTATGATGGTTGTAATCCTGAGGTGACCCGCTTGAGTTTGACGCTCCAACTCCTAAAGACGAAGGCTAAAAACAAATGGACCAACACTAGCCTCGATGAGCATCTCAAGTACCTAAAGGATGTTCTTCCCGCGGGGAATCTTTGTCCTACTAGTGTTGATGAGGCCAAGAAGATCGTGTGCCCTCTTGATCTGCCACACGTTAGATACCATGCATGCATCAACGATTGCAAAATTTATCCGAAGGAGCACGCGGAAAAAACAAGCTGTCCGGTGTGCAATGCTTCTCGATACAAGAAGGCCGGGAAGAAATGTCCCCAGAAAGTTGTATGGTACTTACCGATCACTCCCCGTCTCCAGCGGTATTTTGTAGATCCCAAGGAAGCAAAGCTAATGCGCTGGCACGCGTAGAGGAAGAAGCCCGACGATGGAGATGATCCGAAGCTGAGACACGTCAAGGATGGAAGCAAGTAGAGAGCGTTGAACAAGTTCTATCGGTTTTTCAAATGTGATGCAAGGAACATCGTGCTCATCGCATGTATCGATGGCATGAATTTGTTTGGCAACCAAAACACCAACCATAGCACATGGCCCGTGTTTGTATGGATGTACAACCTCCCCCCTGGTTGTGCATGAAGTCGAAGTACATTCACATGAGCAGGCTTATTCAAGGTCCGAAACAACCAGGAAATAATATTAATTTGTATTTGGGGCTACTTCAAGAGGAGTTAGACACGTTATGGAAAACACTGAAGAGGAACGTAGCAGAAAACAAAAAATTTCCGACCTACGCACCAGCCCAGGACCACTATGGAGACGGCATACATGGTTTGATCTTTTTCGTTACCGACTCGTAGTGCAGCGAGAAGTAGAGTCGATGACGAACGGCGGTGCAGATCCCCGCAGCTAGGATTTACAACCTCCCAACCGCGAGGATGTGTAACCTCATCTACTCCTCAGACAGCCCTCCGGGAGACGGTCGAACAGCCCCCCGGACGGTGTCGGGACAGCCCTTCGGGAGGACCTTCCAAACTCGAACGGACACTCGGACAGCCCTTCGGGAGGACCTTCGAAACTCGGACGGTCACACGGACAGCCCTTCGGGAGGCACTCACGAACTAAGACCGAAACTATGATCTCTCTACAGAGTTGCACACATACGGTATCATCTATCCGGCAGGGCTTCGCCGTCCAGAACTAGTTCCAGCCGGAACCCAGACAACCTTTTGGCTCTACGAAACTATTTCGCTGGGAGGGAGAGATAAGCCAGATCATGCATGGCACTTGTATGTGATAAAGAGTGAGTGTGGAGGTCTGCCACTCCACCTCTATTTATAGGAAATCCCAAGGGGTAGGGTAGTTTAACACAAAAACCCAAAATGCACATGAATGAATTCCTTCCTCAAGGGCATAAGAGTGAAACCAAGGAACAAGAGGGGCTCCAAGGTGGAGCCCCAAGTGTGGACGGCCACACCCCTTGGGGGGCCCCATGAGGGCCTCCCAATCCGTCCATGTCATCCCTAGATCTTTTCAGTAAAGCCCCAAAAGGTGGCTTTCCATAAAATATCCCAAAAAGCACTTTCACTATTCACGACGACATTTTCCAGCGTCCGTTAGAACTGAAAATATTTATGTGGGCTTAGAACATTTCCAATACCCACCATAATAATTTTCAAAGTGTTCTGCAACAATTCCATTTTAGTGATTTTCATCTGCGAAATGCATCTGAAGTGGCTCCGGCAGCTCCGGAACATTTCCGGTTTCTATCTCAGAAAATTCCAAAAAGCTTCCAGAATGATTCTGGCACGCTCCAAGAATTATCAGGCATGTGCCGAAACCAATTTGACTTAATGGTATATCCCGAAACAACTTTTCGGTATCATCGAAACTTATCCGATGACCTCTCTCTGCGGTATGATTCTGCTGTGCGAAACCATTCCGGTGTCCGAAACATTTTTCGGTGATTTTCTCTCAGACTCCCTGTCTAGTATTCAGCAGATAGATGACCCTTAAGCGTGTGACCCTATAGGTTCGGTGAAGTATGGACGTGATCCGGAACCCCTTCCGATCAATGATCAACATCGGAGCCGTGGACACCCATATTGACCCCTATACCCACACGAATGAATATTCGAGTGAACTCCAGTTGCCGTGTGCTATTCCTGTTGCTTCGCGATATGTTACAAAGAACCGAAGTGAGATTTACTTGAATCCCCGTGGATCAACAACTTGTCCACTATGCTAGTTACCTCGTTACTGGTTTTGTTCTCTTTTCTCGTTTCCGTGTTCCGGCATCCCTGTGATCAAATCACACTGTGTCTGGCCAGACGATGATGGATATCGTAACACCAAGAGGGCCCGAGAGTATCTTTCCATTGTCGGAGGAGCAAATCCTAATCTTGAGCTATCAAGTTACTTGACACACTTTTCCATGAACCCGTAAGCCGCCGTAATAGCCACCCATTTACGGATGACGTTTAACAAACCCCAAAGTTCATGAAGAAAGCATGAAGAAACTCGATACTCTCATGGTCTAAGGAATCATGCAAACGTTAACCATCTCTGTGTTATTTACCATTAACTTGTGACGAATGAATCTCATAGCATAACATCAAACTGGGTCGATTCAACACAAATGTTCTCTTAACATTGTGCCCTCAAAGTTGCTGGCATAGACATGCCCATGATCAGGAAAACGGAACCATCATGCAACACTTGAGCTAGTCTTAGAGGACAAACTAGGAATACCTCTTACCGTTTATTATTCCACACGTGCATATGAGTCTTCCTTCGAGCCTCGTGGATATTGCATACTCGGGAATCATTGCAGTTATAGCATGGAACATAAACATAAATATGAACTCACAGATAAATAATATCATTTATTATTGCCTCTAGGGCATATCTCCTACGGACTCCCACTTGCACTAGAGTCAATAATCTAGTAAATGCTAATGCACTTTACACCTATGGCATGCCGGTGTAAAAAATGCTTCGCATGTGGTATAGCCTGATGTACACCAGATCTGACAACTTCAGCTCTGTGTCTATCTCTGCATATCCTCACGTTTTCACACTTTCACAAAATTCATATTTTGTGCGGACTTGGCTTTGTATAAATGTGAATCATAGTTTGAACCTGGATTCCTCAGACTGAGTTATGGAGAAACTACCTGCAGTAGTGTCCCATTGACAAAAGCCATCTTGGATCCATACTAAGTTCATGAATGAACTATATGGTTCAACATCTTGTTTATCGCTTCTAAAGCATCAACATATAGTCATTTGTTATAGAATTCGCCACAGTATGTTGTTGGGAACAATTTCCAACTACCGTGCCACCATATTGTGTATCACACAAAACCTTTAACTTAAATCGAAAATCGCATGGAGAAACGATGAGGACTGTATCAATGTAACATTTTACAACGAACTCTTCATGATCTCCGCTTGCGAGAAAACATATCATCAGTACTTACTCTAGTACTCAATGCCATCTTTCACTATTGTCCCATGATCAGTACTTTGATCACTTTAGTATCCTTACTCGCAACATCTTGGGAGTATTGGACATATCTGGTTGTTTTACATACCATGGAATACATGATTGATCCAAACACATGAGTGTGTGGAATCTCCATCATGTATTTTTCTCGTCAGTGTTTTGGGACACTGATTCTTGCAAAAACTCTTTCCATGTGACTTCGGCAAGAATCACTCCTTGTCGTATCTTGTCAATATGTATTTATTGCTTAGCCCTATTAGGTAAATCTATCTCCATAGATCATTATGCCTAATATTGAGGCTATGTAGCCTAAGCACTTCATCAAAAAACTATTTTCAAATGAAGTCCTAATTCGTGTCAAGAAATTTACTTCCAATTAACAATGTGTCAAGCACACAAGGTTTTTAGAAATATTATTACGCTCCCACTTACTTTCTTGAATTACAAGAATCTTCATTACCCATTGATGAAGTCAAATCCCTTTGACCATTTCATCAAAGCACGAAGATTCTAACTCCATTTTGCTCTCTTCTGTCCATCGCTAGAACTCTGAAGTTTGCACCCTTTCTAGCATCCTCTAGATAAACAAAATGCCTTGGACTGTAACACATGCAAGTCCTTGGTTTCATTTCCATCAGATGGAAATCCTATTGTCATCCATGTTTCATATCTCATGATTGAAATATGTATTAATTGCTAGTTCAACCCGAACCGACTTTAAGCATCGCTACAATGAAAACAACCTCACCGTAGTCAACTCTTGAACTTGTTATTTCAACAAGTCGAGCTTTATGGATAAAACATTTTTATCCGTATAGGTTTTAAGTTCCATAAATATTCGTTAGACTCTAAGTCTTCCTAAAGGTGTGTATCAAGGTTTTAATCTTGAATCACTTATATGGAAACTAACTCGGGTTGTATTGGCATTTAGCCAATTCCGGAGTCAGGGCCCATCAACGCTTCCTTGTGTATCGTAGGTATAATGTTGTCTAATAACAATATCTCGTTTGCGCACCTGAGAGGTTTGCACGAGCCTTGCCTACATGGTTCAACTGCAAGTTCGACTAAAGTTCATACATTTTATTGTAGAGACTTCCGTATCAGTCGTAGTAGGAAACTCTGGAATTACTTCCAAGGTCTCTTTCCTTTGATCTGATGACGAAGATACTGTTTATCTCGTCGAGTTGCACTATTCTCCCACTCACCGTTTTGAAAGAACAATTTTCTTCAAAATCACACCGTTCTTTATGGCAAAACTTTTTGCCTCAGTATTGTGGTGAGGGAATACCCAATAATTTGGATAACCTACAAAGTAGCTCTTGTATGATTTGGAATAGGTTTGTAACCTTTTACACAAGCCCAATATTCCAATTGTTAAGAAAAGATATAACATGGTTGGGCGTGCCATACCATGCCATCATTTCAACAGAACCGATGGAGCTCTTTTCAGTGTAAAAGTCACAGTCTCTAAAGCATTACTCTTTAAAAGTGATAATGGCAAATTTATTTATGTCATGTTTGATCTTACCATGTCATAAATGGTTTGATTACATCTTCACAGACATTCCACTCATAGTGGTGTTCCGGGAGGTGTAAGTTATTATGAAACTCTTTTCACAACTCATCAGACATTCGCTAAACATGTAACTCAAATATTCCTTTGTGCAATCAAATTGCAGAAACATAATTTTCTTGTTACAATAACTTCTACTTCATTTTTGAAAACCTTTCGAATGATTTCAAAAGATCCAGACTTACATCTCATCAAGTAAATATCCATATATCTACTTGAGTCATTTCAGAAGATAAATAAATCCACCACTTGCAACAACATTTATTGAACTACACACATCAAAATATATGATCACCAATAAGTTTGTTGCTCGTTCCTTATGGCCTGTGAACGGCATTTCAGTCATTTCACTTTTCGGAGGAAAGTTGCAAGTGTCAGATGATTCAAAATGAAATGACTTCTGTGACGCCCCCGATTTAATCGTACACTAATCATGCACGCAAATGTGTATGATCAAGATCAGGGACTCACGGAAGATATCACAACACAACTCTAAAACATAAATAAGTCATACAAGCATCATAATACAAGCCAGGGGCCTCGAGGGCTCGAATACAAGTGCTCGATCATAGACGAGTCAGCGGAAGCAACAATATCTGAGTACAGACATAAGTTAAACAAGTTTGCCTTAAGAAGGCTAGCACAAACTGGGATACAGATCGAAAGAGGCGCAGGCCTCCTGCCTGGGATCCTCCTAAACTACTCCTGGTCGTCGTCAGCGGGCTGCACGTAGTAGTAGGCACCTCCGGTGTAGTAGGGGTCGTCGTCGACGGTGGCGTCTGGCTCTAGGGCTCCAGCATCTGGTTGCGACAACCAGGTAGAAGGGAAAGGGGGAAAGAGGGAGAAAAGCAACCGTGAGTACTCATCCAAAGTACTCGCAAGCAAGGGACTACACTACATATGCATGGGTATATGTGTAAAGGGCCATATCGGTGGACTGAACTGCAGAATGCCAGAATAAGAGGGGGGTAGCTAATCCTGTCGAAGACTACGCTTCTGGCAGCCTCCGTCTTGCAACATGTAGAAGAGAGTAGATTAAAGTCCTCCAAGTAGCATCTCCAAGTAGCATCTCCAAGTAGCATCTCCAGTTGCATCGCATAGCATAATCCTACCCGGCGATCCTCTCCTCGTCGCCCTGTGGAAAAGCGATCACCGGGTTGTCTGTGGAACTTGGAAGGGTGTGTTTTATTAAGTATCCGGTTCTAGTTGTCATAAGGTCAAGGTACAACTCCAAGTCGTCCTGTTACCGAAGATCACGGCTATTCGAATAGATTAACTTCCCTGCAGGGGTGCACCAACTTACCCAGCACGCTTGATCCCATTTGGCCGGACACACTTTCCTGGGGCATGCCCGGCCGCGGAAGATCAACACGTTGCAGCCCCACCTAGGCACAACAGAGAGGTCAGCACGCCGGTCTAAACCTAAGCGCGCAGGGGTCTGGGCCCATCGCCCTGAGCACACCTGCACGTTGCGTGGGCGGCCGGAAGCAGACCTAGCCTAGCAGGCGTTCCAGTCCAATCCGGCGCACGCCGCTCCGTCGCTGACGTCTGAAGTGCTTCGGCTGATACCACGACGCCGGGATACCCATAACTACTCCCGCGTAGATGGTTAGTGCGTATAGGCTCGTAACCAACTCAGATCAAATACCAAGATCTCGTTAAGCGTGTTAAGTATCCGCGAACGCCGAACAGGGCTAGGCCCACCTCTCTCCTAGGCGGTCTCAACCTGCCCTGCCGCTCCGCCACAAAGTAACAGTCGGGGGCCGTCGGGAACCCAGGCCCACCTCTACCGGGATGGAGTCACCTGCCCCTTCAGCCCCCATCTCCGAACAGTATCACAGGTAATGTAACAGTGTAAAGTATATAGTATATGCCCGTGATCACCTCCCGAAGTGATCACAGCCCAGTAGTATGGCATGGCAGACGGACAAGAATGTAGGGCCACAGATGGAAATACTAGCATCCTATACTAAGCAAGTAGGATTGCAGGTAAAGGTAACAACAGTAGTAACAAGGACAGGCTATGCATCGGGATAGGTATAACAGAAAGCAGTAACATGCTACACTACTCTAATGCAAGCAGTATAGAGTAGAATAGGCGATATCTGGTGATCAAGGGGGGCTTGCCTGGTTGCTCTGGCAAGAGAGAGGAGTCGTCAACTCCGTAGTCGAACTGGTCAGCAGCAGCGTCGGTCTCGTAGTCTACCGGAGAGAAGAGGGGGAAGAAATAATGAATACAGAGCAAATAAAGCATCACAAAATATAACAAGGCAATACGCGATGTTCGGTGTGCCCTAACGCGGTAGTAGGTGATACCGGTGAAGGGGGGGAAAACATCCAGGAAAGTATTCCCGGTGTTTCGTGTTTTCTGACAGATGAACCGGAGGGGGAAAGTTGCGGGTTTAATATGTTAGGGGTGTGTGGTGGACGAACGGGCTACGTATCCGGGTTCGTCTCGTCGTTTTGAGCAACTTTCATGTACAAAGTTTTTTCATCTGAGCTACGGTTTATTTTATATTAATTTTAAAAGATTAAAATCATTTTTAGCATTTATTTAATTATTTTAATCCAACATTATCCAGAACAGTGCACGCTGACGTCAGCATGACATCAGCATGACGTCAGCAGTCAACAGAGGCGTTGACTGGTCAACTGACGTGTGGGTCCCGTTTGTCATTGACTGTTTAGTCTAATTAATGTTTAACTAATCTAATTACTGTTTAATTAAACTAATTAGTTAATTAGGTTAATCTAATTATGATTAATTAACTTAACTAATTCCTTAATTGATTAATTAATTTAATTATTATTTATTTATTTAATTATTTTTATTAATATTTATTATTTTTTTAAAACATTTCTGGGGCTGGGGCCCCCATGTCAGTGGCCCCAGGGGGCCTTAACGGGTGTGGGTGTTTGGTTTCGTAGTAATTTCAAAAAATTTCCTACGCGCACACAGGATCATGTGATGCATAGCAACGAGAGGAGAGTGTTGTCTACGTACCCAACGCAGACCGACTGCGGAAGCGATGACACGACGTAGAGGAAGTAGTCGTACGTCTTCATGATCCAACCGATCAAGCACCGAAACTACGGCACCTCCGAGTTCGAGCACACGTTCAGCTCGATGACGATCCCCGGACTCCGATCCAGCAAAGTGTCGGGGAAGAGTTTCGTCAGCACGACGGCGTGGTGACGATCTTGATGAACTACAGCAGCAGGGCTTCGCCTAAACTCCGCTACAGTATTATCGAGGAATATGGTGGCAGGGGGCACCGCACACGGCTAAGGAATCGATCACGTGGATCAACTTGTGTCAACTTGTGTGTCTAGGGTGCCCCCCTGCCCCCGTATATAAAGGAGGGAGGGAGGAGGAGGCCGGCCTAGGGAGGAGGCGCGCCATAGGGGAGTCCTACTCCCACTGGGAGTAGGATTCCCCCTTTCCTAGTCCAACTAGGAATCCTTCCATGTAGTAGGAGTAGGAGACTAGGAAGGGGAAGAGAGAAGGGAAGGAAGGAGGGGGTGCGGCCCCTCCCCCTAGTCCAATTCGGACTAGGCCTTGGGGGGGCGCACGGCCTGCCCTAGGCAGCCCCTCTCTCTTTCCCGCAGGGCCCAATAAGGCCCAATACTTCTCCCCGGCGAATTCCCGTAACTCTCCGGTACTCCGATAAATACCCGAATGACTCGGAACCTTTCCGAACTCCGAATATAGTCGTCCAATATATCGATCTTTACGTCTCGACCATTTCGAGACTCCTCGTCATGTCCCCGATCTCATCCGGGACTCCGAACTCCTTCGGTACATCAAAACTCATAAACTCATAATATAACTGTCATCGAAACCTTAAGCGTGCGGACCCTACGGGTTCGAGAACAATGTAGACATGACCGAGACACGTCTCCGGTCAATAACCAATAGCGGGACCTGGATGCCCATATTGGCTCCTACATATTCTACGAAGATCTTTATCGGTCAGACCGCATAACAGCATACGTTGTTCCCTTTGTCATCGGTATGTTACTTGCCCGAGATTCGATCGTCGGTATCCAATACCTAGTTCAATCTCGTTACCGGCAAGTCTCTTTACTCGTTCCGTAATACATCATCTCACAACTAACATATTAGTTGTAATGCTTGCAAGGCTTATGTGATGTGTATTACCGAGAGGGCCCAGAGATACCTCTCCGACAATCGGAGTGACAAATCCTAATCTCGAAATACGCCAACCCAACATCGACCATTGGAGACACCTGTAGTACTCCTTTATAATCACCCAGTTACGTTGTGACGTTTGGTAGTACCCAAAGTGTTCCTCCGGTAAACGGGAGTTGCATAATCTCATAGTCATAGGAACATGTATAAGTCATGAAGAAAGCAATAGCAACATACTAAACGATCGGGTGCTAAGCTAATGGAATGGGTCATGTCAATCAGATCATTCTACTAATGATGTGACCTCGTTAATCAAATAACAACTCATTGTTTATGGTTAGGAAACATAACCATCTTTGATTAACGAGCTAGTCAAGTAGAGGCATACTAGTGACACTCTGTTTGTCTATGTATTCACACATGTATTATGTTTCCGGTTAATACAATTCTAGCATGAATAATAAACATTTATCATGATATAAGGAAATAAATAATAACTTTATTATTGCCTCTAGGGCATATTTCCTTCAGTCTCCCACTTGCACTAGAGTCAATAATCTAGTTCACATCGCCATGTGATTTAACAGCAATAGTTCACATCACCATGTGATTAACACCCATAGGGTTTTACTAGATTCAGTCATCTAGTTCACATCGCTATGTGATTAACACCCAAGGAGTACTAAGGTGCGATCATGTTTTGCTTGTGAGAGAATCTTAGTCAACGGGTCTGTCACATTCAGATCCGTAAGTATTTTGCAAATATTTATGTCAACAATGCTCTATACGGAGCTACTCTAGCTAATCGCTCCCACTTTCAATATGTATCCAGATTGAGACTTAGAGTCATCTGGATCAGTGTAAAAGTTTGCACTGATGTAACTTTTACAACAAACTCTTTTATCACCTCCATAATCGAGAAACATCTCCTTAGTCCTTACTAAGGATATTCTTGACCAATGTCCAGTGATCTACTCCTAGATCACTATTGTACTCCCTTGCCAAATACAGAGCAAGGTATACAATAGGTCTGGTACATAGCATAGCATACTTTATATAACCTATGACTGAGGCATAGGGAATGACTTTTCATTCTCTTTCTATTTTCTGCTGTGGTCGGGATTTGAGTCTTACTCAATTTCATACCTTTGCAACACAGGCAAGAACTCTTTCTTTAACTGTTCCATTTTGAACTATTTCAAAATCTTGCCAAGGTATGTACTCATTGAAAATCTTATCAAGTGTCTTGATCTATCTCTATAGATCTTGATACTCAATATGTAAGCAGCTTCACCGAGGTCTTTCTTTGAAAAAAAAACTCCTTTCAAAACACTCCTTTATGCTTTGCAGAATAATTCTACATTATTTCCGATCAACAATATGTCATTCACATATACTTATCAGAAATGTTGTAGTGCTCCCACTCACTTTCTTGTAAATACAGGCTTCTCAAAAAGTCTGTATAAAACCATATGCTTTGATCAACTCATCAAAGCGTATATTCCAACTCCGAGAGGCTTGCACCAGTCCATAGATGGATCGCTGGAGCTTGCACATTTTGTTAGTACTTTTAGGATTGATAAAACCTTCTGGTTGCATCATATACAACTCTTCTTTAATAAATCCATTAAGGAATGCAGTTTTGTTTATCCATTTGCCAGATTTCATAAAATGCGGCAATTGCTAACATGATTCGGACAGACTTAAGCATAGATACGAGTGAGAAAATCTCATCGTAGTCAACACCTTGAACTTTGTCGAAAACCTTTTTGCCACAATTCTGGCTTTGTAGATAGTAACACTATTATCAGCGACCGTCTTCCTCTTGAAGATCCATTTATTCTCAATTGCTTGCTGATCATCGGGCAAGTCAACCAAAGTCCAAACTTTGTTCTCATACATGGATCATATCTCAGATTTCATGGCCTCAAACCATTTCGCGGAATCTGGGCTCATCATTGCTTCCTCATAGTTCGTAGGTTCATCATGGTCTAGTAACATGACTTCCAGAACATGATTACCGTACCACTCTGGTGCGGATCTTACTCTGGAAGACCTACGAGGTTTGGTAGTAACTTGATCTGAAGTTTGATGATCATCATCATTAACTTCCTCACTTATTGGTGTAGGAATCACTGGAACTGATTTCTGTGATGAACTACTTTCCAGTAAGGGAGCAGGTACAGTTACCTCGTCAAGTTCTACTTTCCTCCCACTCACTTCTTTCGAGAGAAACTCCTTCTCTAGAAATGATCCATTCTTAGCAACAAATGTTTTGCCTTCGGATCTGTGATAGAAGGTGTACCCAACAGTTTCCTTTGGGTATCCTATGAATACACATTTCTCCGATTTGGGTTCGAGCTTATCAGGTTGAAGCTTTTTCACATAAGCATCGCAGCCCCAAACTTTAAGAAACGACAACTTTGGTTTCTTGCCAAACCACAGTTCATAAGGCGTCGTCTCAACGGATTTTGATGGTGCCCTATTTAACGTGAATGCGGCCGTCTCTAAAGCATAACCCCAAAATGATAGCGGTAAATCAGTAAGAGACATCATAGATCGTACCATATCTAATAAAGTACGATTACGACGTTCGGACACATCATTACGCTGTGGTGTTCCGGGTGGCGTGAGTTGCGAAACTATTCCACAGTTTTTCAAATGTACACCAAACTCGTAACTCAAATATTCTCCTCCACGATCAGATCGTAGAAACTTTATTTTCTTGTTATGATGATTTTCAACTTCACTCTGAAATTCTTTGAACTTTTCAAATGTTTCAGACTTATGCTTCTTTAAGTAGATATATCCATATCTGCTCAAATCATCTGTGAAGGTGAGAAAATAACGATATCCGCCACGAGCCTCAATATTCATCGGACCACATACATCGGTATGTATGATTTCCAACAAATCTGTTGCTCTCACCATAGTACCGGAGAACGGTGTTTTAGTCATCTTGCCCATGAGGCACGGTTCGCAAGTACCAAGTGATTCATAATCAAGTGGTTCCAAAAGTCCATTAGTATGGAGTTTCTTCATGCGTTTTACACCGATATGACCTAAACGACAGTGCCACAAATAAGTTGCACTTTCATTATCAACTCTGTATCTTTTGGTTTCAACATTATGAATATGTGTATTACTACTATCGAGATCCAATGAACCATTTTCATTGGGTGTGTAACCATATAAGGTTTTATTCATGTAAATAGAACAACAGTTTATTCTCTTACTTAAATGAATAACCGTATTGCAATAAACATGATCAAATCATATTCATGCTCAATGCAAACACCAAATAACATTTATTTAGGTTCAACACTAATCCCGAAAGAATAGGGAGTGTGCGATGATGATCATATCAATCTTGAAACTACTTTCAACACACATCATCACTTCACCCTTAACTAGTTTCTGTTTATTCTGCAACTCCCGTTTCGAGTTACTACTCTTAGCAACTGAACCAGTACCAAATACCGAGGGGTTGCTATAAACACTAGTAAAGCACACATCAAACACCTGTATATCAAATATACCCTTTTTCACTTTGCCATCCTTCTTATCCACCAAATATTTAGGGTAGTTCTGCTTCCAGTGACCATTTCCTTTGCAGTGTAAGCACTCAGTTTCAGGCTTCGGTTCAGCTTTGGGCTTCTTCGTGGGAGTGACAACTTGCTTGTCAATCTACTTGAAGTTCCCCTTTCTTTCCCTTTGCCCTTTTCTTGAAACTAGTGATCTTGTCAACCATCAACACTTGATGCTCTTTCTTGATTTCTACCTTCGTTGATTTCAACGTCACGAAGAGCTCGGGAATCATTTTCATCATCCCTTGCATACTATAGTTCATCACGAAGTTCTACTAACTTGGTGATGGTGACTAGAGAATTCTGTCAATCACTATCTTATCTGGAAGATTAACTCCCACTTGATTCAAGCGATTGAAGTACCCAGACAATCTGAGCACATGCTCACTAGTTGAGCGATTCTCCTCCATCTTTTTAGCTATAGAACTTGTTGGAGACTTCATATCTCTCAACTCGGGTATTTGCTTGAAATATTAACTTCAATTCCTGGAACATCTCATATGGTCCATGACGTTCAAAACGTCTTTGAAGTCCCGATTCTAAGCCGTTAAGCATGGTGCACTAAACTATCAAGTAGTCATCATATTGAGCTAGCCAGACGTTCATAACTTCTGCATCTGCTCCTGCAATAGGTCTATCACCTAGCGGTGCATTAAGGACATAATTCTTCTGTGCAGCAATGAGGATTTAACCTCAGATAACGGATCAAATCCGCAACATTGCTACTAACATTTTTCAACACAATTTTCTCTAGGAACATAACAAAATAAACACAGGGAAGCAACAACGCGAGCTATTGATCTACAACATGATTTGCAAAATACTACCAGGACTAAGTTCATGATAAATTTAAGTTCAATTTAATCATATTACTTAAGAACTCCCACTTAGATAGACATCCCTCTAATCCTCTAAGTGATCACGTGATCCAAATCAACTAAACCATGTCCGATCATCACGTGAGATGGAGTAGTTTCATCGGTGAACATCATTATGTTGATCATATCTACTATATGATTCATGCTCGACCTTTCGGTCTCCGTGTTCCGAGGCCATATCTGCATATGCTAGGCTCGTCAAGTTTAACCTGAGTATTCCGCGTGTGCAACTGTTTTGCACCCGTTGTATTTGAACGTAGAGCCTATCACACCCGATCATCACGTGGTGTCTCAGCACGAAGAACTTTCGCAACGGTGCATACTCAGGGAGAACACCTCTTGATAATTTAAAGAGAGATCATCTTATAATGCTACCGTCAATCAAAGCAAGATAAGATGCATAAAAAGATAAACATCACATGCAATCAATATAAGTGATATGATATGGCCATCATCATCTTGTGCTTGTGATCTCCATCTCCGAAGCACCGTCATGATCACCATCGTCACCGGCGCGACACCTTGATCTCCATCGTAGCATCGTTGTCGTCTCGCCAATCTTATGCTTCCACGACTATCACTACCGTTTAGTAATAAAGTAAAGCATTACATCGCGATTGCATTGCATACAATAAAGCGACAACCATATGGCTCCAGCCAGTTGCCGATAACTCGGTTACAAAACATGATCATCTCATACAATAAAATTTAGCATCATGCCTTGACCATATCACATCACAACATGCCCTGCAAAAACAAGTTAGACGTCCTCTACTTTGTTGTTGCATGTTTTACGTGGCTGCTACGGGCTTAAGTAAGAACCAATCTCACCTACGCATCAAAACCACAACGATAGTTTGTCAAATAGACTCCGTTTTAACCTTCGCAAGGACCGGGCGTAGCCATACTTGGTTCAACTAAAGTTGGAGAGGCAGTCGCCCGCAAGCCATCTCTGTGCAAAGCACGTCGAGGGAACCGGTCTCGCGTAAGCGTACGCGTAAGGTTGGTCCGGGTCGTCTCGTCCAACAATACCGCTGAACCAAAATATGACATGCTGGTAGGCAGTATGACTTGTATCGTCCACAACTCACTTGTGTTCTACTCGTGCATATAACATCAACATCATTAACCTAGGCTCTGATACCACTGTTTGGTTTCGTAGTAATTTCAAAAAATTTCCTACGCGCACACAGGATCATGTGATGCATAGCAACGAGAGGAGAGTGTTGTCTACGTACCCAACGCAGACCGACTGCGGAAGCGATGACACGATGTAGAGGAAGTAGTCGTACGTCTTCACGATCCAACCGATCAAGCACCGAAACTACGGCACCTCCGAGTTCGAGCACACGTTCAGCTCGATGACGATCCCCGGACTCCGATCCAGCAAAGTGTCGGGGAAGAGTTTCGTCAGCACGACGGCGTGGTGACGATCTTGATGAACTACAGCAGCAGGGCTTCGCCTAAACTCTGCTACAGTATTATCGAGGAATATGGTGGCAGGGGGCACCGCACACGGCTAAGGAATCGATCACGTGGATCAACTTGTGTCAACTTGTGTGTCTAGGGTGCCCCCCTGCCCCCGTATATAAAGGAGGGAGGGAGGAGGAGGCCGGCCTAGGGAGGAGGCGCGCCATAGGGGAGTCCTACTCCCACTGGGAGTAGGATTCCCCCTTTCCTAGTCCAACTAGGAATCCTTCCATGTAGTAGGAGTAGGAGACTAGGAAGGGGAAGAGAGAAGGGAAGGAAGGAGGGGGTGCGGCCCCTCCCCCTAGTCCAATTCGGACTAGGCCTTGGGGGGGCGCACGGCCTGCCCTAGGCAGCCCCTCTCTCTTTCCCGCAGGGCCCAATAAGGCCCAATACTTCTCCCCGGCGAATTCCCGTAACTCTCCGGTACTCCGATAAATACCCGAATGACTCGGAACCTTTCCGAACTCCGAATATAGTCGTCCAATATATCGATCTTTACGTCTCGACCATTTCGAGACTCCTCGTCATGTCCCCGATCTCATCCGGGACTCCGAACTCCTTCGGTACATCAAAACTCATAAACTCATAATATAACTGTCATCGAAACCTTAAGCGTGCGGACCCTACGGGTTCGAGAACAATGTAGACATGACCGAGACACGTCTCCGGTCAATAACCAATAGCGGGACCTGGATGCCCATATTGGCTCCTACATATTCTACGAAGATCTTTATCGGTCAGACCGCATAACAGCATACGTTGTTCCCTTTGTCATCGGTATGTTACTTGCCCGAGATTCGATCGTCGGTATCCAATACCTAGTTCAATCTCGTTACCGGCAAGTCTCTTTACTCGTTCCGTAATACATCATCTCACAACTAACATATTAGTTGTAATGCTTGCAAGGCTTATGTGATGTGTATTACCGAGAGGGCCCAGAGATACCTCTCCGACAATCGGAGTGACAAATCCTAATCTCGAAATACGCCAACCCAACATCGACCATTGGAGACACCTGTAGTACTCCTTTATAATCACCCAGTTACGTTGTGACGTTTGGTAGTACCCAAAGTGTTCCTCCGGTAAACGGGAGTTGCATAATCTCATAGTCATAGGAACATGTATAAGTCATGAAGAAAGCAATAGCAACATACTAAACGATCGGGTGCTAAGCTAATGGAATGGGTCATGTCAATCAGATCATTCTACTAATGATGTGACCTCGTTAATCAAATAACAACTCATTGTTTATGGTTAGGAAACATAACCATCTTTGATTAACGAGCTAGTCAAGTAGAGGCATACTAGTGACACTCTGTTTGTCTATGTATTCACACATGTATTATGTTTCCGGTTAATACAATTCTAGCATGAATAATAAACATTTATCATGATATAAGGAAATAAATAATAACTTTATTATTGCCTCTAGGGCATATTTCCTTCAGTGGGCGCATGGGCGCGCGGGTGCAGGAGGCTACGGGGCGCCCGTTAGCGGGCCGAGCCCCTGACCCAACACAGCAGGGCACCGGCCAGGGGAGTCGTCGGCCGCGGCGGCCGGAGCGGCCGGAGCTGGGGCGTCGATGGAGAGGGGTTGGCCGCTGCGCGGGCCAGCAGCGCGGTTGGGGGGCGGCGGAGCCGTGGCAGCACGACAAGAGGAGGGCTGGGGCTTGCCGAGGCCGTGGGTGGTGCGGCCGGACCAGGACGACCCGAGCAGGGGCTCATCGATGCAGGCAAGAGCGCCACGGGTGCGGTGGTCACCGCGAGTCCATGGCCGGAACGGGGCGTGTGTGCGAACGGGGGCGGGCGCGAGCGCGCCCGTTGACACACCGGGCTGGGTCGGAGCTAGGCGCGTGCCGGGGCGCCGTTCAGGCACAGCGCGGGGAGGAGGAGGAGAGGTGCTCACGGGGAGGGGCGCGTAGGGGCTAGGCAGTGGGGGATGAGGAAGAGGGCGGGGACGACGGCGTCGAGGAGGCAGTCCGGCGACGCGGTCCTCGTGCGGCGGGGGCGAGGTAGCTCCGGGCGGGGTCCCGCGTCAGCGTGGTCGTGGACGGGTGGCGAGGGAGGCCGGATCCGCGGCAGGGCCCCCGGGATCCGTCCCCTCTCCGGCAAGGAGGCGGCTTGGCGATGGCGGAGCGGTGGTGGCGACGGGCGCCAGGGGTGGCGGGGTCTAGCAAGAGGGGGGCGTTGCGTCCCGATCTGGTTTGGGGGGGGAGCGAGAGGAGCGAGGGTGAGGGGAGAGTGGGGATCGATCCTGATCCAGGGGAATCGGGGGAGGGAGTGGAGCGAGTGGGGGGTTAGGGTTTCGGTTTAGTGGGGTTATGGGGGAGTGGGGGCCGGTCTGGGCCAGTGGGCTGGTCCAGTTGGGCCACGGCCCAGGGAGGGGGTCTTCCATTTTTTCGGTTAGCTTTAGGTTTTAGTTTTTTTTTTCTTTTGTATTGTTTTCTGTTTTTGTGTTTTCTTTTATTTCTCATTTTAGTAAAATACTACAGTGGCACCAAAATAGAGGTTGCAAACTAAGCCACAGCCACAAACCACTTAGCACCGAAACAAAATAGTTTTGAAATTGTTTAACATTTTGAAAGCATTTAAATAATTATTATTGTTATTTTTTTATTCATTTTAGAGTGTTTAAACATTTTATAAAGGTGTGCTTTCTCCGCCATAATTACCTATGCAATATTTGGTTCACTCCGAACATTTTAGTTTTAATATTTGAAAACTTTTATTCTTTGGTTGATTTTGAATTTGAATTTGAATCAGTTTCGAACTAACACGTGATTAGGAATAGTAATCGAGGTGACGTGGCATCATTAGCAGAGGTTCACTGTAGCTTAATTACCCGGGCGTCACAACTTCAAAATCCATCATAATGGAATTTTTCCATGCGGGTTTCTCCAATGTGACCAAATGTAGTGCCACACATGTGTGGTATTCTCATAGTCTCGCGACATTTAGCATCAGTGTTATGGATGTATCATATTACCATCAATATTCATAACATACATCCCATTTTGGATGGAAGCATGGCCCTTCATGTTATTCATAATACTTAACAACAATTGTTGGTTTTATGAACAACTCTTTTGCAACAAACATTGTGCAATGGTCTAGAGTGTATGAAACTCTAAGATGAATTATGAAAGTAAACCCAGAGGTATTTTATTATTATCAATATTCATAATATACATCTCATTCATAATGAAAGTATGGCCCTTGTGTTATTCATAACATCGAACATAAAAAGTTCTCTTATGAACAACCTTCTTGCAAGATACCTGATGCAATGGGGTACAGTTTGTAAAACTCTAAATGAATTATGAAAATAAATATAGACGACAATAGACTGATGGAAGGTATAGTAACATTTACTATGTTCCCTGTGTATACCTTAACCTCATTTCTGGCTAGTCTTTTTAGGCCATAGTAGCTCTTACATTGATTCGCAACAGCATGCAATCAAGCGGGTATCTTTGTGATTAACTCACAATACCCAAGAATTAGTGATTAACATGTTTAACCATAATTCCCAAGAACTATATCTTTGACCAGCCTACTTATACATCAAAAACTTGTATGACATTCATACATGAGCTGGATATTCCACTCATCTTTCTTTCTGCCTTTATACTTCTAACAGTTTAACTTTTAGTATTTCTCCTACTCGCAAAAGAAGCACCCAACTTAAGAGTGGCGTTAGCCCCGGACTTCCTAGGCGTGTAAGTCACACTAACACCCTTTGGACACTTCCTTTATCTTTAAGTTGTTGTTTTATTCACCTTTCATCATATGACAGACGTTCTTCTGGATCCCTCTCTTATCAGTCTAATGCATAGTAAACACTTTACTAATAATTTGCAATCAAACATTGCCTTGGATATTTCATATCTTTCAGCCTTTGTTTGTATCTGAAAATTAATTTTCAGTTCCATGAATATCACATAACTATCCCAAACTTTCGAAGTTCGAGTTTCATGGAAGGAAACATATTGCACTTGACCGCAACGGGATTCTAGCTTTTGGATCGAAGGACGAGAGTCTCATCATCCATTGCTTTTACCGGGAGTATACGGAAAGCATGCGATAGGACAAAGTCCTTCTCGGCACTTTTGAGGACAATCCTCACATTACGTTACCAATCGTAAAGTTTTAACCAGATATTTAATAGCTATTCAATTTTAACAGGGAAGGTGGAAACGCGAGCCATTATTCTACAACTATTTTGCAAGAAACACTTAAACAGTGTTCATAATTAATTGCACTGAGAATTAAACATGTTAATTCAACAGTGTGCTCCCACTCAAATCAATATCTCTCATAATTAATTTTTAGTGATACAAGATCAAGACTTCAACTCATCGCCATAGAATCATCATCTCATAATGGGAATTTTAATCGGTAGGCCAACTTGCCGATCACATCTCTATGTGACTCTTGCTCATCTTTCG
This sequence comes from Triticum aestivum, assembly GCF_018294505.1. Classification (NCBI taxonomy): domain Eukaryota; kingdom Viridiplantae; phylum Streptophyta; class Magnoliopsida; order Poales; family Poaceae; genus Triticum; species Triticum aestivum. The sequence goes on from NC_057810.1 coordinate 28,216,894, forward strand.
ATGCGTGTGTTCCGAGCTCAGGACAATCCTGCCATGAACGTTAAGACAACCAAGTGATCTTGCTGCGAGGTCTGACCTCACCCGCCTCACACTTGTCTAATCGTTCGTACCCATGCATCCATGGCGCACCCCGAAAAGATAGGTGTCGTGACGGTGCTACACTTGGGAGAACACTAACTACTTGATATTTTAGTGAGAGATCACCCTAATAAAAAGCGACTACCGCGCAATCAAGAAGGGTGCATCATAAGGGATAAACATCTCAGGCAATTCATAGTAGCATGATATGGTATAGCCCTTTCTGACGAAGAAGTCTTTCATTTCTTCGTCTTCGGCATTCGCGTCAGTGTTCACCTTCGTGAAGATTGCCACCACCTTGTCCATGCACCAAATAATATTGCTATCTCTATAGCTAATAAAATAAGTGCATTACTTAAGGTTGACACGCAGGTCACTAAAGTGACAATCATATGGCTCCAACCATCATGCCGAATCATGACACGCAGGTCACGTTAATCAATTTACATCATATAGTCATCTCATACATAATCAAATTGAATATGAGCATTGCTATACCACATCACATGCACATGCAAACCCTCCTGCAAAACCAAGTTATACGTTTCTAATCGGTTCATGCAAACTTGTTTTTCGTGGCTTCTAAGGTTTTGACTTAAACCGCAGCTACCAACGTTTTATCATCAAGTATGATTATTCAAGTTGCTAGATTAACATCTCGGGGTGTATGAAACACGAGATAATTAAATCTCGAGCCCCATACTAAACTTCGTCATACGCATGACCCCCGTGCAGATCATATCTGCAATGCCCTTTCATCTGTGAATTTCATCTTTCTTTTGACTACGGCAGAACCCAAAGAACTGATAGCACTTCCATGATCAATCAGGATCACGGATTGACAGAACTTTGTCAAATTCCACCATGCTTTCTCGAGATTGAGCAAACACAAATTCTAGGGAAGCAACAAGAACGTCGGGTAACAGATTTCATCTGTCACCCGCATAAATAATTTTCAGCAATAGATCTCATCTACTCCAAAATTATATTATGCAATACCCATACATCTCCATGTATTCTAGATCGTAACATGCATCTACGCATAGCACGGCTCTTGATGCCACTGAAGGGGAACGCAGCAGAAAACAAAAAAATTCCGACCTACGCACCAGCCCAAGACCACTATGGAGACTGCATACATGGTTTGATCTTTTTCGTTACTGACTCGTAGCGCAACGGGAAGTAGAGTCGATGATGAACGGCGGTGCAGATCCCCGCATCTAGGATTTACAACCTTCCAACCACGAGGATGTATAACCTCATCTACTCCTCAGACAGCCCTCTGGGAGACGGTCGAACAACCCCTCGGAAGGTGTCGCGGACAGCCCTTCGGGAGGACCTTCGAAACTCGAACGGTCACTCGGACAGCCCTTCGAGAGGACCTTCGAAACTCGGACGGTCACACGGACAGCTCTTCGGGAGGCACTCACGAACTAAGACCAAAACTACGATCTCTCTACAAAGTTGCACACATACAGTATCATCTATCCGGCAGGGCTTCGCCGTCCAGAACTAGTTCCTGCCGGAACCCAGACAACCGTTTGGCTCTACAAAACTGTTTCACTGGGAGGGAGAGAGAAGCCAGATCATGCATGGCACTTTTATGTGAGATAGATTGAGTGTGGAGGGCTGCCCCTCCACCTCTATTTATAGGAAATCCCAAGGGGTAGGGTAGTTTAACACAAAAACCCAAAATGCACATGAATGAAGTCCTTCCTCAAGGGCATAAGAGTGAAACCAAGGAACAAGAGGGGATCCAAGGTGGAGCCCCAAGTGTGGACGGACACACCCCTTGGGGGGACCCATGAGGGCCTCCCAATCCATCCATGTCATCCCTAGATCTTTTGAGTAAAGCCCCAAAAGGTGGCTTTCCATAACATATCCCAAAAAGCACTTTCAGTATTCACGACAACATTTTTCAGCGTCCGTTCGAACTGAAAATATTTATGTGGGCTTAGAACATTTCCAGTACCCACCATAATGATTTTCAAAGTATTCTGGAACAATTCCACTTTAATGATTTTCATCTGCGAAACGCATCTGAAGTGGCTCCGGTAGCTCCGGAACATTTCCGGTTTTTATCTCAAAAAATTCCAAAAAGCTTCCAGAATAATTCTGGCACCCTCCAAGAATTATCAGGCATGTGCCGAAACCAATTTGACGTAATGGTATATCCCAAAACAACTTTTCGGTATCATCGAAACTTATCCGATGACCTCTCTCTACGGTACGATTCCGCTGTCCGAAACAATTCCGGTGTCCGAAACTTTTTTCGGTGATTTTCTCTCAGACTCCCTATCTAGTATTCAGCAGATAGATGACCCTTAAGCGTGTGACCCTATAGTTTCGGTGAAGTATAGACATGACCCGGAACCCCTTCCGATCAATGATCAACATCGGAGCTCTGGACACCCATATTGACCCCTATACCCACACGAATGAATATTCGAGTGAACCTCCAGTTGCCGTGTGCTATTCCTGTTGCTTCACGATATGTTACAAAGACCCGAGGTGAGATTTACTTGCATCCCCGTGTATTAACAACTTGTCCACTATGCTAGTTACCTCGTTACTGGTTTTGTTCTCTTTTCTCATTTCTGTATTCCGGCCTCCCTGTGATCAAATCACACTATGTCTAGCCAAATTATGATGGATACCGTAACACCGAGAGGGCCCGAGAGTATCTCTCCATTGTCGAAGGAGCAAATCCCAATCTTGAGCTATCAAGTTACTTGACAAACTTTTCCATGAACCCGTAAGCCGCCATAATAGCCACCCATTTACGGATGACGTTTAACAAACCCCAAAGTTCATGAAGCAAGCATGAAGAAACTCGATACTCTCATGGTCTAAGGAATCATGCAAATGTTAACCATCTCTGTGTTATTTACCATTAACTTGTGACGAATGAATCTCATAGCATAACATCAAACCGGGTCGATTCAACACAAATGTTCTCTTAACATTGTGCCCTCAAATTTGCTGGCATAGACATGCCCATGATCAGGAAAACGGAACCATCATGCAACACTTGAGCTAGTGTTAGAGGCCAAACTAGGAATACTTCTTACCGTTTATTATTCCACATGTGCATATGAGTCTTCCTTCGAGCCTCGTGGATATTGCAGACTCGAGAATCATTGCAGTTATAGCATGGAACATAAACATAATTATGAACTCGCAGATGAATAATATCATTTATTATTGTCTCTAGGGCATATCTCGTACAAACACCAGCCAAGACATGGGACGCCAGCAAAGGCGAGTATTTCTACATGAGAGCCGCGCTGATCACAATGGTGCACGACTATCTCGGTTACGGATATGTCGTAGGCCAGGTGTGCCATGGATATTGCGGATGCACGCGGTGCATGGATGATACGACGTCTCAGCAACTAACGTCAAGGAAAGATGGTGGGTCTGGGAAAATCGTGTACATGGGGCATCGAAGATGGCTCGAACATGACGACCTGTGGAGAAACCGTGGAGATCTATTCAATGTTCAAGCTGAGCATCGAGGACCTCCACGTAAGAGGAGCGGTGCCGAAATCGATGAGTTGTTGAAAAACTGGAAGGAGTGCCCCGCGCCGGGAAAGACGATGAGAAAGGCGCCGGAGCCGCTGCTGAAGGTATGGAAGACGAGGTATGTGTTCTGGAACTTAGAGTACTGGCACAAACTCGATACACCTCATTGCCTTGATCAAATGCATATCTGTAAGAATCTCCTTGAGAGATTGCTCGCAACACTGATGAACATGCCGGATAAGACCAAGGATGGGCCGAAGGCAAGAAAAGACTTGCAAGATTTGAAAATGAGGGAAGATCTGCACATGCCGCCCCGTAAAATGTCAGACGAGACAGAGACGGAGACAGAGGCACAGGAGAAGAAGGGCAAGAAAATAAAGAAAGAGGATTATTGCCCCCCTTCTTGCCTCATCTTAAGTCAGGCTGAGATCGATCAATTCTTTAAGTGCCTTACCGGAGTCAAAATTAGTTCCGGTTACTGTGGCAAGATAAGCAGATAACTAGACACGGACAAGAAAATGTTCAGCGGGATGAAGTCCCATGACTGTCATGTGATGAGGACGCAGATACTACCTGTTGCCCTTAGAGGGATAATGGACAAGCACGTCTGTGACACGCTTATTGGTCTTTGCAACTTTTTCGACGTCATCTCTCAAAAGTCAATCAGTGTGAAGCAGCTCCGTAGGCTACAGGAAGAGATCGTTGTGATACTAAATGAGCTTGAGATGTACTTCCCGCCCACGTTCTTTGACGTGATGGTGCATCTGTGTGTCCATATTGTGGATGACATAATAGACCTGGGGCCATCATTCCTGCACAACATGATGCCGTTTGAGAGGATGAATGGTATCATCAAAGGATTGTTCGTAACATGTCCCGTCCGGATGGAAGCATCGTCCAGGGCTATGTCACACAAGAGTGCATCTCTTTCTGCGAGAATTTTCTATATGGTGCAGACCAGCCGCCTGGTGTTAGTGTTGGTTTGCCCGTTAACAAGCACGATGAGAGGCTCGAAGGAGAAGGTCACTGCAACGGTCGCAAGGAACTGCATGTGGCATACTCAGATCGATGCAGCGACTTTGACAGAGCAAACTTGGTAGTGCTACAACAGCTAGACGAGGTAGATCCTTTCGTGGCACTGCACAAAGAAATTATCGCAAAGAAGTATCGTGACCGGGGGGTATGCAGGACGGACGCCGAAGTTACTAGAGAGCACAACTCCACTTTCATGTATTGGTTCAAAGAGCATACTATTGGTAATCCCCTGGAGGAGGGCTCTAAGGATGGATTGCTCATATACGCCTTAGCACATGGCCCCTCGCCCGACCTCGTAACCTATCAGGCATATGATATCAATGGATACATGTTCTACACGGAGGCCAAAGATATGGACAGTGATGATCAAAACTCAGGGTGACGATGGAAGGCATGACCGGCAGCGACAACGGCGCAACTGAATGATTTTATGGAAGGGTCGAGGAGATCTGGGAGCTTGACTACTCTGGACTGCACAACACGACGATGTTCCATGTCAGATGGGCTAAGGATGTCGAAAGAGAAAGCCGGATTTTCACTACCATGACTATACCCGACGCCAAGAGTGCTACCGTGAACGCTGTCACAAAAAAAGAGCCATGGGTACATGCTAAGCACGTAACACAATGCTTCTTCATAACCGACCCGTGCAATCCCAGCCGTGTTGTCGTGAGGAGAGGCAAAAGGAACATCATTGGAATAGATGGAGTCGCCAACGAGGAAGACTACGGTCAGTATGGCAACCCAATGAGGGAAGATGACGATGATGATGAAGTATAAGTCAAAAGAAGAATCAATACTACATTACCTAAGAAAAATCATACTCTATGGAAAAGGCAAAGTCACAATGAGGGGCTCAATTATTCTTCAACGAACAAGAAGGGAAAGAAGCTGACTCAAAAACGAAAACGTCAACGCTGAGGAACCGTATGTCATCGGCGCCACCTTCCTCCCCCCAGTGCTGCCTTCCTTTACCCGCCCAGCGGGCTCCTCCCAGGCGCCGCCGCGCACCCAGTCATGCGTCACCAGGGGAGCGACCCCGCGCCGCCCCGCGCGTACCTTCCCTTGCCGCCACCCTGGGTCAAATCCGCCTCCACGGCGGCCGGATCCGCCGCCCCCGCTGCATGGCCCGCCCAACCTCTCCCATGGCGGCTCCCCCCTCCACCCCATGGTCGGCGCTGCCCCTTCCAAGCCGGCCGCTGTGAGATCCAGCCGCCGCCCTTGAGCATCTGCCTGCACCCAATGGAGGGTCCCCCGACCTCTGCACTTTGTCCCACCCGGCGATTCACCGCCGTGCCTATCTTCTGGTGCACTGGCACCCCTTTCCCCGCCGGTAACCGCCTAGGCCATGCCTCTCACCTCAGACCCGTCGGCTGATTTGCCAGATCCGCGACAGAGCTCTCTGATCTGCTCCGCCCCGATTCCCTCCGCCACCACCATCAGAGCTCCCCATCTTCACCGGAGCATGCCGCTCCAGCGCAGCCAACCGACTGGCCCTTGAAGCCAGCCAGCTTGGCCCCCTCCCTTCCTGTGCCGCACCAACCTCCCCCCGCGCCGGTGATGGATCGGAGCAACCTGTCCTCTGCCTGCGTCAGATCCGGGAGGCCTCGTCCACTCTGCGCCAACCCTGCCACGGATCCGGTGAGATCCACCGTTACATCTTCCCCGGCGCTGCGCGTGACGACGATGACGGCCCAAGGATGAAGACACCGGTAACGTGGCTTGCAGTTCATTGCAGCTTAGTGTGCAGCTCGTCGCGGCTCATTTTTGCAGGTCGCTATGCCATGGTGTGCAGTCCGCTCCCGTGGGTGCATTGTTCGCCGTGCGTCCCACAACAGGCAATACGAACGGCGACGCCATGCTGGGTGTCGTGCGCATCCTGCTGCACTGGAGTTCAAAAAAATTGTGCAGCGCTATTCAATTTTCACTAACACCTCTCTATTCAATTTCATTTTAGAGGTTTTTTAGTTTATTTTGCTGCTGCAGTGCGACGCCTGCAGTTCGTTACATTTTGGTTTTGTGTGTGTAATGTTGTTCGCTGCTCGGGCTTCCTCTAGTCAATCACCGAATTGGAGGTCGTCGGATCCCCCCAAAACATGGTCCACATACAGATGCCGAGGTCGTGCAGTTTGGCCTCGATTTGTTTGGGATATCACTGGAGTTTGCTTTCTTTGTTAGTGTGGTGCGGTTTGGTTTTGTAGATGGATTTCCGACTAGTGGAGAGTGCAGATTTTGTATGTGTGTGTGGGGCTGTGTAAAACAATCAGCTAGATGTTGAAGCTCACTTTGTCTCTATCTCGCAGTTCGTTACAAAACTCCTCCGTGATTATCTTGGTAAACAGACAGAAATATATCAAAAGAAGCTCACTTCTTATTAGATGTCTCAGTTTTTGCAATCCACTCGCCCCGGTCTACGCCCATATAAAGTAATAAGTATGAAAAAAACGAAAACTCATGTGATTCATTTTAGGTGGTGAGGCGGTTCATTTTCCATAGTGTTGTGGTTCACTTAATCCCAATGTTAAATGCAGAAAAATTGTTACGGAGACGACAACAAAAAATTCAAGTGGTTCACTTACGGCTGATGTGAAGTGCGGTCCACTTTCTCGTCTAAGAAACTATACGTCCGATAGAAAAACATGAAGTTCACTTGACTGTTTGATGCAGTGCAGTTTTTGTTCGAAGCAGTGCGTTCTTTCATAAAAAATGACGATAAAAACTCACAAAAGCTCACCTCAGAAAATTTACGCCCGACAAGAAAATCATGAAGTTCGCTTGACTCTTTGATGTAGTGCGCTTTTCCGTCTAAAAGCAGTGCGGTTTTCTTCCTCGTCTTCAAAATTTACATCCCACAAAAAGGAAACCATGCAGTTTTCTTGCCCGTCTAATGAAGTGCGGCATTTCGTCCGATGTAGTGCGGTTTTCAGTCGGATGAAGTACCCACGTCGATTTGGGTGTCGCAAAAAACAGAGTGTCCGCATTTCGGTAAATTTAAAACTGCTCTTAAACCGTAAAGAATTAGAGAGAGTGTTCTACATGAAAATGTTGCGCCTCGTCGATACCTTTCAAATGGCATATCGTTTGAATCATTCCGAGCAGCGGTTTGTAAAAATTTCACAAAAAATAGCAGCTGCCACTCGTCGTCCGCAATACGATTTTCAAAATTAACTTAAAACCGTAAGGAATCTCAAAAACATTACAATATATGAAAGTTGCGCCTCGTCCATAGGCTTTCAACGATATATTACACGCCTCATTTCGACAAATGGTTCAAAAACTGAAGCGAAAACTGCAGTACTCACACGAGTGAACTTCTCATGTGCAGTGTACTCACAGCTCATGTGCAGTGCGGAAGTGGTGTGCAGAATAGTTATTCTGCTAATATTAGCAGAATAGACCGTCTGTATATATATATAGGACAACACTATTCTAATCCTGGGATTAGGATAACTATTTGGATCACGTCACGTCTATATAGGCCCAACAGGGATCCGCCTGAACTCCCGAGAAACCCATCCAACCGGTCCAAAGAAAAAAGCCACCCCACCCCACGCACTTCCCCCGACCCCCTTCCCTAACCACCCCGATCCCACCTGCCCTCTCCTCCACACTGCATCACGCTGCCGCCGCCTCCCTCCCTGGCCCGCGCCGCCGCCAGCCCCCTCCCTGGCCCGCGCCGCCGTTGGCCCCTTCCACTAATCGCACTGCTGCCTTCACCCACTCTCTACCCACCCGCGTCGGTGCCGGCACCGGTCCCGGCCCTAGTGACGCGAGCCGCCGCCGACCAGCATCCCGCGCCACCAGCGCCCCTCCCCTTCTTCTACCACCGCGCCACCCCGCCCTCGGATCCATCCGCCACCGTCACCAGATTCGGCCGCCCCGATGGCCTGCCTTCGCCATCGGGTCGTCGCCCTGCCTTCCCTACCACCCCGCCGCCTACTCCCACCGCCGCGCCGCCCGGGTCACCCCAGAAGCCATTCCACGTGCCACCGCGGACGACAGAAGCACCCACTGTCGAGGGTCGCGCACCAGCCCCAGCCACAAGCCCCGTCTCAGCCCTCATGTGTCAGTCTCCCTCCATCTTCCTCTGCGCGTCATTCTTCTCCCCTGAATCTGACGGCGGCTGCCCCTTCTTTCCAGCACATTTCCTACCACGATCCAGAAAAATGGGCATGGCCTCCCCTCCCGACGATCTCTTCCGGCACCAGAAATGGTGACGAGCACGAACACCCCCTCTCCTGCTAAGTGCTCTCTCTCCCATAACACAAGAAGTTCAGGTAAATCTTTTGCAAAGGTTCAGGTACATCAAAGATTATAGAAAAAATGTTTAACTGTATATGCTGACTTGATGCTCTTCATGTATGTGCAAATACATGAGTTCTCGCCTACCCCATTCTTCTCTCGATGGAGCTGATGCATTCTTCTCCCCAGCCGTGACACCGAAATAGAACTGTTGTGTGGCTCGCGTCCATTCCTTATTTGTGCGCATGTGCTTCTATGGTAGCACCACGAGGAACAATTCGCGCTGTTTTGCAGCTGTGGATGATGCAGTTTGAGGTGGACTGAAGTTCAAGTGCCATCCCTGGAGCATTACTTGGTGTGGTGCCTCTCACTGACCTTCCTCAGCGCCTCTCATTGACCTTCCCGGCGCCTCTCATCGACCTTCTCCATCCCCTTCGACTTAGTACAAAAAATTTTGGAAGTTCAACAAGTTTTGGCGAGGCATCCTGCACCAGTCCCTCCTCTCCTCCATCATGTGCTCCAGCAGAACCAGGTTCAGTGCTCAAAAAAAGCAACGACAGTGGTCTTCTCAGGAGCCCCGCCTAACAGGAACCTCTCTCTCAGCCACTGATGGACATCATATTGTAAATTGATGCAAAGAACACATCATATTGTAAATTGATGTAAAGAACAAGTTCTGGTTATGTGCTCTGTACATGCTTGTTGAAATGCCAAATGAGAACCGGCACTGTTTTTCTTCAGGTTGTTTTGCTGATGTTTGAGAGTTAATATTGTAGATGTTCAACGGATATGAGACTTCTTTTGAACTTGCCCTATTAAAAAAAGAGCAACCAAAAACTTTCCTACATGTAGATGCATCTGCGCTCACATCTTCGACCCTCTTCCTGTATGTTATGTGCTTAAATGTGCTTAATGAAAATAAGTTTATGAGAAGTTCATATATTATTACGTGGACAGGTCATGTAGAAGAACTACCCAGTAATTGAAAATTTTAAAGGCAACAAATTTCTGATTGGTACGTGTCCAGTCCAATGTGTTGATCTTCTTCACTCTGTATTCACATTCCAGAAAATGTGTTCTGTTGTTTCGGCAACACTTCCTTATGTAAATGCCTCTACACTAAGCACTTCTAACCTGTTGTGGAGAAGTTTTGTATTAATTAATTATGAACTTTTACAAATGGAATTGTTTTTCCATTTTGCAATAAAAATAAATAGAGAAGTTCAAATTAAATTAATACAATGGTTCGATGTTCATAAAAAAGGGGAAAAAATCTCATTTCTAGAACAATAAAGAAACACGAATAAACCAAGAAGTTATGTTCGAAATAACCAAGAAGTTGTATGATCTTTATTACAAAATTAGGATTCTTTCTGTTACAAATGAATAATACCAAGAAGTCCAAATTGAAAAACCAGGAAGTTCAATTTTTAAAAATAGAATAGTTCAATGTATATGAAACACCCAGATTATCCTCGTTACTAAATAAAAATCCAAGAAGTTCAATTTCAAAAAACGGAGCAGTTCGGTATTTAATACAAAAACTCGAATGTTTCCTGTTACTAATGAATAAACCAAGAAGTTCAGTTCAAAACCGCTTAAACCATTTGTTCAGGCTTTCCAACGCCATACCATTTTCTACATTCGGACGTATGATTAAAAAATAGATTGAAAATACAAACTTGGTAGAACTTGTACCATTTTCTAAATTACTCTTAAACCATTCAAAATTAGAAAAAACTTTCAACATGAGAAAAAAGCGCATTTTCATAAGCTTTCCAACGCCATATCATTTGTCTCAATTGGATTAGACATTTAGAAATGGCAATGAAAATACGAACTCGGTTGTTCGGTTTGCGAAATTTTACGATTTTCCACATTACTCTTTAACCATAGAGAATTAGAAAAAAGTTTCAGCATGTGAAAGGAGCGGTTTTACAGCATATTTCCAACGCCATATTATTCGCCTCATTCCGATAAACGGTTTAGAAATGCGATCAAAAATACAATTTAGGTTTTTTGTATTAAGAAAAAACGGTTTTCAAAACTGCTCTTAAACCACTTACATTTTGCCAAAATTTTAAGTTCGGTCATGATACTGTTGTCCATAGCTTTCCAACGGTATATCGGAAGCCCCATTTGGGCAATGTTGACAGAAGTTCACCCTAGCACTAGGGAAAGTTCAGGTCGAACAACTCAAGCAGTAAAATTGCAAAAAACGCAATTTCATCACGACCCGAGAGAAAAATCTGCCATCGAGTGAGATTTCTATTTAAAACCACTATTTAGTTGCTAAAAAACGTTTCTAGATTACACTAACATCATATAGAACACTACTAGGGGGAAGCCACGGTTACAAAGATAGCCCGAAGGTCAGGTTCATACAGAGGGAAGTTCAGGCGCGCGTAAAAACAAAAATATGTCACAGAAGTTCAATGTGAAAACAGCATGAAGTTCAACTACTACGCTGAATGAATTTCAGATGAAAAACTTTTAAAATCGTTGCGAGTATGAAAAATGATCAACACGAGAAAGTTGTGTGTTTACAGCAGCTTTTCATCGGTATATCACTTGCTCAATTCCGGTGAGTGGATGGAGAGCTAGGAGCAGTGGATAGAGATATACGAGCAAAAAAAGCACGTAAAAAACAGAGTGAAGTTCAAGTACACGTGTCCAGAAGTTCAAATACGTTTTTAACCATTTTCAAAACTGAGAACAAACCGTAATGAATTTGGAGAAACAATACATATCAAAAAGTTTCGCATTTGCTCATGCTTTCCAACGCCGTATCATTTGTTGCATTTGGACGTACGGTTAAAAAAGTATCTCGACAATACGAACTCGGTGGAACTTGTACCGTTTTCTGAATTACTATTAAACCGTTCCAAATTAGAAAAAACTTTTAACATGAAAAATTAGTGCATTTTCACAAGCTTTCCAACGCCATATCATTTGCCTCAAATGGATTAGCTGTTTAGAAATTACATTGAAAATACGAACTCGGCTATTCGGTTTGCGAAATTTTACGATTTTCAAAATTACTCTTTATCCACAGGGAATTAAAGAAAACTTTCAACATGTGGAAGGAGCGGTTTTGCAGCAGATTTCCAACGCTATATTATTTGCCTCATTCCGATACACGGTTTAGAAATGCGATCGAAAATACGATTGACGTTTTTTGTGTGAATAAAAAACGGTTTTCAAAACTGCTCTTAAACCGCTTACATTTTGACAAAAATTTAACTTGGATCATGATATTGGTGTCCATAGCTTTCCAACAGTATATCGCAAGCCCCATTTGGACACATTTTAGCTGAAGTTCAACCTAGTACTTGGGGAAGGTCATGCGCGTTACTCGGAAAGTTCATGTTGTGATCAGAATATTATTCTGATCCCGTGATCAGAATAGTGTTTATGTTCAATGATGTAATATGCGTTCCTATTTTGTATACACACTTAGCCATTATTATGCATGGGTCCAATGATGTAATATATATGTTCTTATTTTGTATACACACTTAGCCATTATTATGCATGGGTCCAATGATGTAATATATATCGTCTTCCCTTTGTTCACTGCTCTCGGAAAAAAATAGAAAATAAAGGGAAGGAAAAAGGAAAACTGGATATAGTACTAGCGGTTTACTGAAAAAGAGTTACATCTAGTAAAGGTAGCAGTAGCGTTTTCCTTAAAAACCACTATAGCTACCTGTTTTAGTAGTAGCGTGTTTGGTATAAACGCGTTGCTGCTACTTCTACTTAACCCAAAATCCTCCCTCTCTCTTCTTCATCCCGCCTCTTTTCCCCCCAAATTCCCACTCTCTCTTCCCTCGTCACACCGCCGTGCCCCGGCCCTCGCCCCCGACCCCGGCGCTCGCCCCCGACCCGGCCCTCGCCCCCGACCCCGGCGCTTGCCCCCAACCCTGATGCGCCACGCCTCCCTCCTCTGTTTCCTCCCCTCCCAACCTCGGCCTCCTCGTCCCTGCACCCTCTGTAACCCCCCCTCTCTCTCTGCTAGCTAGGGTTAATTAGGTTAATGAGGTTATTTACTTAGTTATGAATTTAGCTAGGTTGAATTTATATGCAAATTTAGGTAGGCTGAATTTAGATAGGTTGAATTTATATGGAAATTTTAACTGGACATGTGATATGTGGACATGTCATGTTTTGGACATGTCATGTTTGGAATTTGGACATGTCATTTGGACATGTGATGTTTTGGTTCAATTTTGGTAAATGATCCGAGTGGCCTATGTTACGCCGGAATGTTGATTCATTTCCGTTCCGGTGAATTCCAGGCGCTCGATATGTCCATTTTTTTAGCAAAGGTCATGCCGAAATTTTCCGTGAATTTTGGCATGATTTGTGCTAGATAGTAGGCATATCGAGTGCTGGCACATAGATTTCTTTTTATGTCATTTCTCATTTTTTCATACTTTTAGAAATAAACGAGGAGACTTAATCATAGGAAACATGTCGAACAACGAAGAAACTGGGCCTTCTGACCAAGATGCAGACGAGATGGATTATGAGGGTGAACAAGAGTACCTCGACTATTTGACTGCTAAGAAAGGTTTGCAGGTCTGCCTCAATGATGGTACTGACGCCGACATTGACACCGACGGCGCCGACACCGATGGCGGCATCGAGACCGATGGGGAAGGTACAGACGGGGAAGATACCGGTGGGGAAGGTACCGGCGCCGATGCCTCTACCGAAAAAAAGAAGCATAAGAAGCAGAGGATACGAAAACCTAACAAGCTAGGGATTGGACGACTAGTGATCACAAAGATGGCACTTGGCAAGTTTGAGCCATTAGAGCCAGAAGAACCTCGCAAGTGCTATGGGAACCAAGTGGGATGCATCCTACGGGAATGCGTGAGCATCAATGACGATGACTTAAGGAGTAAAGAACATTTGACGTAGTTGCTCCTAACGAAGTTGCACAAGAGATTCAAGTTCCCCGACCGGGATGATAACATAGAACAACCGTGGGATGATCCGAAGATGAAAAAGATTAACAATCATGCCATGGGCATGTTCAACAATGATTTGGCCTCCTGGAAAGGGAGGGTGAAATGAGCTATTGAGGCTGAGGAACCCCTGTCCAAGATTCTGGAGGAAAATCCGACACTTATGGAAGAGGAGTTCGAAAAGTTCAAGGACACTTGCGCTACTGAGGTAGCCAAGGCTAAGGCTGCGAAATTCAAGAGCCTTCAGCAAAGGAACACGGAGAAGCATCGCCTCGGAAGCCGTGGCTACCTCGGTAAAAGGCCCATATGAGATAAGGAGGATGCGGAACGTGAAGTCGCGGGTCTCCCAAACCCCTTCACGAAGTTCCCCAACCACTTGGAGCGTGACTTCATCAGGGCCCGCTACAAGTGGGACAAGGAAAAAAAGGTTTTTTACACGGACCAGATCACGAGGAAATTGATTAGACTACTGGTAATTATTCTTTTAGCACCTTACATTTGGCTGCATATCTAGTCGACTACACATTCCTAAACGGTTCATGCTCCTTCTGCAGGAGAAGCCACACCAGCTTGCAGCCGAAAGCCCTACTACTCCGATGAGGACCAAGTGGGACATCCCTCTCAACCGGGCCTTGAACGAACTTAAGGGACTCCCTTTGGGCCAGCGACCGCAATATGGTCGTGTGCACGCGCCAGAGATGGCACCACGTGGAAGGTGTTTTACAAGGAGGGCCCGGAGGCCAAGAAGCAGAAAAAGAAGTTTAGTCAGGCGGACATCAACACGAAGGTGAAGCTTGCGGTCGAGAAAAAAGCAGTTGAGGATGCGGAAAAAACAGACGAGGAGAAAAATGAGTTGCTATAGCAGGTAGTCAATGCAATTGTAACTGCCTGCAGAAATGATTTCGCTACTAACTTGGTTCCAGCTATCATCAACTGGATGAAGGAAAATCCAGACAAGACGGTACATGATTTCCCGATGCCCAGTTTTGTCGGGAGCAACTCCATGAACAACAACAACACCGCACCATCACTTGCTCACGCAACCGGGCCTCCTCTCGCAGTCGCTCCCACTCATAGCAGACCGTCCTCCATCTCTGGCGTGCGCTGTGGGCCGTCGTCTTTGGCTGAGCTCGACGCCGTCACGGTAATTACAAGTCGCACCAACATATATATATATATATATAATATTCCATTTTCGTTGCCTGTCGGATGTTTTATGCCACAGAAATATGTGTTTGCAGGTCGAAGGAACCCTGTGCACCATACTCTACTTGATCAAAGTCCAGAAGGTGGACGTGGGAAAGGGGATGATATTGAACCCCTTGAAACCAACGTTCCACAACCAGCCGATCCCTGCTGGGCACTTCAGGGTTAGCTTGTCCAGTGTGAACTTGGGGCATGAGGCTTTGCCTCCTCCAGTATAGCATGTGGGAGAGGACGACGAGACCCCGCCGCGGATTGGAAGCTGCAAGGGTTGGGTGCTGCTATGGCCGAAGAATCTTATTCGTCTGGAGCCGGCCGAGAGCACACCAATAACCACACATCAACAAGCATGTGTGGAGACCACCACCCCGCCTACGCAATTACCAGCTCCTGTAGTGCCAGGTGAGAGCGGCGACGACGTGATGAAGGGGGTGCAATAGTACTGGCTGATGTAATCGGTCCTATAAAACAGAGAATGGATGATGAGACGGAGGTCGACCCAATGTGTTTCCTCAATACAAATGCGTATGACTGTGACATAGATATGATGAGTCAACCATATGACGAATCAGGCTATCAGCATGCTAATGAGGATATGGATGATATGCCCGGGCAGGAAGGTCGTTGGAAGGATTGCAAAAAGTCTCTCTTCATGAATTCCTCACAGGACACGCGTGAAGATGCCGCCTCAACACAGGCTCAACTAGCCGGCGGTCGTACAGTGCTTAGCCCGGGAACCTGGGGCAGGGGTTAAGGAAGGGTCTGGAAGGTGTGCCCAAGAAAAAGGAGAGGAAGAGATCGGGGAAGATAACTACCTCCAAACAAGCCAGAGCACATAATAGCCAGACGATGGATTCTGAAGAGCGTGTACCCGTGAAAGGTGCGGTCATGTTCCATCTCATGGGCAAGCCGATGCTACCGCTGAAACCGCTGGAGGCACTATCAGGGGATCTCAGGAGACTGCACGACCATGTGTTGTCGACTGAGAAAAGCCTACTAGCCTCAAAGGATCCAGGATATCCGACATACACGGCTCGTGTGCCTGAGGGGAAGTGCTACGTCGACACACGGCCCACGGAGGTGTTCTTCCTGCGGTTTGACCATATCTTTGAGATGTTTCTGACAAGGCGGCTCGATTTTACAATCTCCGTCATGAAGACTGAAGAAGTCTCGCAAATCTGTGTGGTGAATCCGTACTACATGCACGAGTCTTTCTTGAGTCTCGGCGACTTTGAGCGTGAAACTGCTAGGGACAACCTCCAAAACTTCATGGTACAAAATAAGGACCACGAAATTGTCCTCGTGCCTTATCATCCAAAGTAAGTCAGTTCCGGACAACCCTTTCATACATTTCAATCATTCCTTCTCGCTCATATGGAGAATAATTTGAGGTGTCTTTTCCCTGCAGCAACGGGCGCGTCCGTCCTTATCGTTCTTTACCCGCGAGTCTCCCACGCCGTGTATTTTGACCCTTCCAGAGACTACGAGAAAAAGGACTACACCCACATAATGAATATTCTAGATGATGCTCTCCAAGGCTTCAGCATTAGAGGTGGCCACATGCAGATCAGGAAACAAAGGAACAAGAAGATGGGTTTCGCGCATAAAACTAACTTCTCCTGCATCCATGTCCCAAAACCAAGCAAGAAGGATGGATTCTACATCGTCCATCTCATGATTGAGTTCAGCACAGATCACCAAAAGCTTCGCATGACAAGCAGAAATGATGATCATATCCACAAGTGGCTAGAATCTCATGGAGAAGCGGATTATAAACTTAGAGATGACTTCTTTCGCATCCAAAGGGACATTGCGACGATCATCATGAAAGAAGTCGTCGATGAGAAGGGGATGTTCCACCACGGCCCTATATCGCGAGCTGACGTCCGAACTCGCATAGGCATGCAACGTCTAGACCTCACGCCGTTCAATGAAGCTAGGGTCCATCCTCGATGATATGGAAGGATGGAACTTCTAGTGATTTATGATGCTGATGATGATGATATCTGTCGGTTCAACTTGTATACTTTTTGTACCGATGAAACTTTGTGATGTCCACGGTCCCTGCGGAACTTGCGTAACGCTACTTTGTTAGTTTGCATACGATGACCTGCGTACCTCTAGTTAATTAGTTTGTGTACTGTATGTTGCATCTAGTTGCTAACCCTTTCTTTTCGTGTTGCTCTAGTATATTTTGTTGCATATGATTGTACATCCTCTTCATGAAGATGCATCTCTAACAGGTACCTAGTTTCTTAATGGTGAGATGGAAGTGCTATGTCGTGTACAAAGGGAAGGTTCCGGGGTTGTACAACAAGTGGAGTGAGTGTCAGGCACAACTGAATGGGTTCTCGGGCACCAGCCATAAAGGCTTCAAAAGCAGACAAGAAGGCGAAGCTAGTTACTTGAGGTTCACGCTAGCACGAGAGAGGACTTGTAACCGCCACCTCATGTACTACATAGTTCCGCTCTCACTCATAGTGATAGCTCTTCTCGCGTATACCTTTGTTTAGATGGATGACGTTGTAGTTGCAAGTATTCGAGACTTGCATGTATCGCTATTTTTGAGATGATGACGAGATACCACTTTGTGTTGGATGATGATTATGATGAGACTATTTGTATGTATATGCTATGATTACATTTGTGGTCTCGCAGGAATTTGTATGTGTATCATGATGACATTTGTATGTGCTAAAGATTCTTCTATAAAGTCTGTTCAAATACAAAACAAATATGCAGAAAAAAAACCAAAAACTACTAAAATTAGAGTAGCGAGTGGAGAAAAGTTAGTAGCAGCGCGATAGTATCAGTAGCGCGCACTGGGGAAGCGCGCTATAGCTATTAGCAGTAGCGAGCTCCCGATAAGAACGCTGCTGCTACACTTGTATGTCAGTAGCGCGGGTGCGCATGCGCTGCTGCTACGAGTTAGATGTAGCGCCTTATTAGTAGCGCCGCCCCGCGCGCTACTGATATACCTAGAACCCGCGCTGCTGCTAGGCTTTTCCCTAGTAGTGTGCACTTGGCCGATATGCTTAAGGCGAACCCTTATGCTAAGTACATGAAGGATATCATTACAAATAATAGAAAGATACCTGAAGCTAAAATCTCCACCATGCTTGCTAACTATACTTTTAGTTCATGGTGATCCAGGAGTACCTACTATACCATGCTCCATTAAAAGAAATTATGTTAAAACTGCTTTATGTGACTTGGAGCCGGTGTTAGTGTTATGCCTCTTTCCTTATATCGTCGACTTGAATTAAATAAGTTGACACCTACTGAATATCTTTGCAAATGGCCGATAAATCAACTGCTATACCTGTTCGGTATTTGTGAGATGTGCCCTGTTGTGGTTGCAAACATTACTATTTAACGACTTTGTTATTCTTGATATTCCCGAGGAACGATAGTATGTCGATTATCCTTGGTAGACCCTTTTTGAATACTGCAGGGGCTGTTATTGATTGCAACAAAGGCAATATCCACTTTTCATGTTAATGGTAATGAGCATACGGTACACTTTCCGAGGAAACAACCTCAAGTCCACACTATAAATTCTATTGGAAAATCCATCAATCATTATTGGAGGTTTTGAATTTCCTCTTCCTACTGTAAGGAAGAAGTATGATATTCTTATTATTGGGATGTGCATATCCCAGTTGAGGTAACCTAGTGTTATTCGAAATTCTCCTGTTTCATGTTATTCAGAATGAGTTAGTTAACAAGACTTGATCAACCTTGTTAGTGGATTCCTTTTGATGAGCATGAGATGGGTGAAGTTAGAGGGCACAACTATTTGTTCCCTTCTTTTACTTTCTGTTACTTAGAATAAATAAATTAAGAAAAATAGTATATTTGTCTGTTTTTTGAATTATCCATGCAATAAAAATATCCCAAAAATAAAAGTTCTCCAAATGCCTTGCCAATTTAATATGATTTTTTCTGGAATATTTAAGAATATCTGGCACTGAGAACATAGCAGGGGGGAAAGCACCTGGCCATGAGGGTCCAGGGCGCGCTCACCCCTACAGGGCGCGCCCCCTGCCTCATGGGCCCATGGTGCCCCCCTCCACTTATTCCTGCACACATGCACTTCTTCTTCCTCCCAAAAAAATCACTATCCAGCTCAAGCACGAGTTCTAGCTCATTTTTCTACCATTTTTGATCTCCTTGCTCAAAGCTCCATTGAAAAAACTGCTTTGAGGGATTGTTCTTTGGTATGTGACTCCTCCAATGGTCCAATTAGTTTTGTTCTAGTGCTTTATGTATTGCAAATTCTTGCTGCTAAGGTGACCCTGTTCTTGAGCTTGCATGTTAAATCTAGTTGGTCCCAAGTAGTTCTAATGCATGATATGGTCTCTAGGCACTTGTGGGAGTAGTTGCTATCAATTCTATTGAGTTTGGTTCACTTTTATTTTCAGTGACTAAAAATTTCAGAAATTTTTCAGAGGAAGAAATATGTCCAGGAAAATGTATCAAGGTGGTTCTTCAAGGAAGAAAGGACCCATGCTCGCAATATGTGAGCAGCATGATGAACCACCAAGGGTAGCCTACATGCGGCCTTGTGAATGGCCGTCAGAGGAGTTTATGGTTTGAGCAGGCATTAAGGATGAATTCGATGCATATGTGCGTAATGCTGATCTTGAGGAATTCATGCAAGATAAGTGCCCTCAATACCACTATTTGACTGATTCATTTGTGAGAAGGTTTAAATTTACATCTTCGTGCAATTCTCAGAATATCCTGTTCGATCTTTATGATAATCTTATACCATGGACTTAGAAGACTTTACTACTGCTTGTAAACTCCCGTAGTGGGGCAGTGTTAATGAACCTCGTAAATCTGAATATAAAGACTTTCTTGCTAGTATCACTATGGGAGAATCCAGAGAAATAGCACAAGCTACCATAGGGAGCATTCACTTTCCTTCTATACATTATTTTGCTCTCTTCATTGGTAGATGCATTAACGGTAAAGATGAAGCATGTCACATGTGTGTTCCTGATCTTTGTGTTCACAAGAGTGCTGTATTAGGTGATAAACAATACAACTTGGGGGTAATTGTTGCACGTAGGTTGCATAATAATGGTTTAGTTGGATATTTGTTTGGAGGAATTTATGCGACCCGTATGGCTAATTATCTTGGTATACCTGTACATGAAAATGATACGGAGTTGCCTCCTGCTTATTTAGATTATAATGCCATGGTTACTCATCACTTTCTTAAGAGGAATGAACAATTCCTCCAATACCGACTAATCATTGACAGACATCGCGCTGTCCATATTACTCTCCCTGCACCTGCCCTCTTTGACTATCAGGCAAAAGGAAGATATGTTATACACCAGGGAGGAGGCGATGTGTAATGAGAGGAGGGACGGAGGCGGCTCGCTGCCATGCTGCAGCTCAGGAGGCAATGACTGCTGCATCTCAGTACGACCCCAGTTACAACTTCGGATATCCGCCAGGCCATCCATGGGCATAGACCAACTTAGTCCAAAAGCCTAAGCTTGGGGGAGTACGTATTCCTCACCGACTTTACATTCATGTTCAAACACTCATTCTAGATGTCAGTGCTCATACTTTTTCATTGTACTATCCATGCTAGTTTATCTTCTTTTTCTTGCTTTCTTCTTGTGTGTTTGAATAATTTTAAGAAAAACAAAAAAAAATAGTAATAGCTTTTAGCTAGTTTATTTTCCATGCCTGTAGTAGTACTAATTAAAAGAAAACTCAAAAAGATTTCTCATTCTTCTTTTTGCTTGTTGGAGCTTTCCCGTGTAAATAGTTCTATTTCTTTTCTCTTCTTTGGGGATCGAAAGGAGAAGACCTTGATGAAATTATTGAGTGGCTCTTTTATGCATAATTAATTGATTTAACCAAGAGTCCATATTACTCTGTATTCTCCCTTGAATTGAATGCGTGCAGATTCCAGCTTAGTGCAATGCACGTGCACTATTATTATTATTCACACCGTTCGGTCGTGCAAGTGAAAGGAAATAATGATGATATATGATGAAATGATTGAGATAAGAGGAGCTGGTATGAACTCGACATATCTTGTTTTTGTAAATATGATTAGTTCATCGTTCCCGATTCAGCCTATTATGAATAAACAAGTTTGCAATGACAATTAGAGATTGTAGTTGCTTATGCCATGCTTAATTAGCTAGGAGTTTATAATGGTTTACCTTGTGTGCCAACATGTTATTAAAATGGTTGTAATGTGGTATGATAGGCTGGTATCCTCCTTTGAATGATTCGAGTGACTTGACTTGCCGCATGTTCACTCATGTAGTTGAAACAAATCAACATAGCCTTCATGACATTTATGTTCATGGTGGATTATATCCTACTCATGCTTGCACTCCGTGTCTATTAAATTTAATCCATGTTCATGACTGTTGTCGCTCTCTAGTTGGTCGCTTCCCAGTCTTTTTCTAGCCTCCACTTGTACTAACACTAGTGCAGAACCGGCCTTTAGTGCCGGTTCGTAACGGCCTTTAGTGCCGGTTTACCAACCGGCACTAAAGAGTGGGGACTAAAGCCCCCCCCCCTTAGTACCGGTTCGTCACGAACCGACGCTAAAGTGGCACCACGTGGCACGAGCCAGGCCCGTGTGCGCGTAGGTCATTAGTACCGGTTGGTAACACCAACCGGTACTAAATGTTTGGGGGGGGGTTGGCTTTATTTTCCATTCCATTTTTTTGTTTGCTAGTATTTCACGATACTACAAATTGTACACGTTGTGCATATATATAAATAGATTTTCTCATACGTAGAACCGCTATATATATATATATATATATATATATATATATATATATATCATCGAATGTCTCACAACCAACACCATTAATTATTCACACATACACATGTATATACATATATAATTTCTCCTACATATGTTGCCTTGGTGCCTCCGGAGCACGATGACAAGTGGTTCATGGGGGCGGTAGCGGGTAATAGTATTCTCCTTTGGGATCTATGACCTGGTCAAGCAAAAATCCGGCTATTTCCTCTTGAAGTGCTAGTATGCGGTCCGATGGTAGGAGCTTATCCCGCACTTCTCTGAATTGTTAAGAAGGAGATCAATATGCATGTGTATTAGTTGTGTGACTAGATATCAATAATGGTGTGAATAGTATTCTGACAAACGTACACAGTCCTATCTATCAGATCTGCTCCTTTCGGACGCCATCATGCGAATGTTCTCGCAAACGTAGAATGCACACAGATTATTCCCCTACGCCTGCTTCAGGGCCTTTACGAGAATGGAATTGAATCAGATAATGATTAATCAAGCATGATAATTAATTAATTAATGGTATTGAAACAAGAATTAAAGAGATGGTAGCTAGCTAGTACTACTTAATTACTTACCTTTGGTCGATGCCAAAACAACTTTTTTCCCCAGTTGCCTGGAGTCACCTTGATGAACTTTGCCCATGCCCTGCCCACCGGCAAACAAAATTAATAAATGGGTTATTAAATAGTTCATATTAGGAAATGACGAACTAATAATAGGCCGAGATATAGTTAACAATGATTGAAATTACCTGTTGACTATCCCCTTCACGATGGTGTAGTCTTTACCTTCTTTAGTTAGTGAGTCCAGTAATTCAACTTTTCCTTCCTCAACTTTAATGTCTAACAAGATCCAGTGCCAACTGCACGCGCACACGTTTGCATGTCTTAATTAAGATGGCAAAGAAAAACAAAATTTGTAGTACAAGACAGTGTGACTCACGGGAAGTTGTAAGGAAGTAGTATATCTTAATTGCTATTGAGGCGCTTCAAGAACTCTAGCATACTTTCCTCTACACCTGCTTGATAAAATGGAAGCTTCCATATGTCCTCATTAATGGTATTTGGGTCAATGAACCCAATGCCATAGCGTCCAGATTTTTTCATTTCATACATCTTCATCCTGCATATAATACCACAGAAAAGAATATAGTGAGGATAATTACATGTAATGATTGATCAAAATTATCACTACATAACTAGCTTGTGACCTAAATTACAGAAAGAAATCACTTACAGACAATAGCAACTGACGATAGACTTGTCGAGTGCGTCTTGATTGTATAACTGAAATAGTTCTGGATACTCAATGGCCAGAGCTTTCTCATGGTAATAATGCTCCTCCTTGACATTCACCATGAGGGACACTCGATTGGAAATCTTGGTAATGTTCATGTACCATTTATGCAATTCATACATTCTCATTGGGAGGTCCTTGACCTTGTCTGGATGGACCAAAGGTTGGCCCCGGACATATTTCCATTTTATTTCCGATTCTCTAAGCGGAGACATGGGCTCGATTTTGAGGAGTTGTCCAACAGTGATCTTGAGCATTTCAGCCTGCATTATATGCTCCTCCGTTATTACCACATCGCCCTGCTGGGGAACGCTAACGGTTTGCCCACAATAATATTTGGCGCGCGTACTCCTCTCATGTGTTGTTGGCACAACAAGTGGGGGGGTCGCTTGTGCCGCCTGTTCTCCCAGCTGGGGAACGGTTTTCTCGCATTTTTTGCCAGCTGCTTGTTGGCTCGAGCTCGAGCTCGCTTCCTTCTGTAGCCGTACTCGATGTAGCTTCCTGATTTGACACTCATAGTCTGAGTCAACAGGCTTGGGAGCTGGTGCTCTAGCCATACGAATGAAGTGGTCAATCGTTTTCTCAGGCACTTTCTCCTTTGGCGGCGGTGCCGGTTTCGGTCGAAAATGGGCGTCCACTTGGGCATGCACTATGGCTGCGTTTTGGTCCTCGGTCATGTCGTAAGGCTTCTGAGGAAGAGGAGCGAGGCTTGTACCATATTTATATCGCTTGTCTCCGCCTGTACTTCCTGTACTACCTTGACTTGTGCCGCTACACACCATAGCTGCGGCGTGTCTCTTCTGCGATTGCTGAGACGGCTGACGTGGCTGACGCTGTGCCGGACTTGAAGCAGGAGGAGTGACCTGATGCTGTGCCAGACATGAAGGAGGAGGAGTCTGCTCAAGCGTTCGGGGACTTGGAGGAGGTGGCGGACTTCGAGGAGGAGTCGGCTCACGCGTTTGTGGACTTGGAGGAGCGGGAGTCTGCTGACTCGGTGGCGGACTTCGAGGAGGAGTCGACAGACGATGCGGTGTCGGTGGACTTGGAAAGATGATGCAATCCTTTCTCCATAGGATGATACGATGTACGGCATCTCCCAGTGTGCGCTCGCCATCACCTCCAGCAATGTCAAGTACTAGCAACGAATATGGCTCCACCACTTCATCAACCATGACACAAGCATAGCCCTCTGGAATCGGGATGCAATGGAAGGTTGCTTCAGGGGTAATTGTGAAAGCAACATCGTCCGCCACCTTCATGGATATGTTCTTCATTTTGGAGTGTAGCTCACAGTTAGTGTTCTCTATGATGTCATCCACAGGGTGGTATGTATCCAGCAGTGCGTAGCCCGGGGTAGAACCAACGCTGCTTCTCGGCATGGATGGTATGGTGCTGTCCAATGATGGACGATCATCCGCTTGCTGCTGCCGCTACTGAGACCCCCTTTCCTAGCTAAGTGAGTCGATCTGCTGCTGCTGGAATTTGAGTGCCAAGTCCGTGTGCCTTGCTTATAGGCCTTGAAGGCGTTCTGCGTCCTGCTTCCTCTGCTCCTCCTCCAGCTTCCTCTTCTTCTCCTCCTCCATCTTCTTTCTTGCACGGGACCTGTAGTCGTCATTCCAGTCCGAAAAGCCCTCATACCAGGGAATAACGCCCATGCCTCATGTTCTTACCGGGTGTTCAGGATTTCCCAGGGCACGCGTAAGCTCGTCGTTCTCTCTGTTGGGCGTGAACACCCCGCTCGAGCTTCTTCTATTGCATCAAGTATCTTTTGTTCGGCTCCTTTTAGACTTGCCTTCTTCAAAACCAGGCCTGTCTTCGGGTCCAACGCCCCCCATGCGCATAGAACCAAGTTCTGCACCTGGGGGGCCAGCTCCTATTAATCGGAGTGACCCCTGCACCCTCCATATCTTGCTCAGAGTTATCCCACTTAGGCATTCCCACCGTGTAGCCACCTAGACCCAACCTATGGAACTACGTCTTTTTTGCGGCATTGGCCTTGTTTTTTATCGACCGTTCCTTAGATATTTCTGAATCCTTGAATTTCACGAAATCGTCCCAGTGTTCTCTTTACTTCTCAAGTGTTCCCATGAATTTTGGAGTCTTCCTTTTTGCAGCGAGGTAGTTGGCCCATACAGTTTTCTTGTGGGTGTTGAATGCAATCGCCATCTTCTTAAGAGCAGCGCCCTTCACTTTGTCCACATCTGCTTTAGTGAAATAATCTGGTAGGGTGAAATGTTCCATCAGATAATCCAAAGGTCTTGTTTGGCTCTGTCGTCGACCCAAGTAACACCTGGACGTTTAGTCTTTGGCTCTTTCCATTCTTGAATGGAGATCGGAGTTTGTCCTTCACAAGAACTCCGCACTGACGAGTCCACTTGTTTGCAATGTTCTTAGGCGTCAAGGGTTCGCCACTAGGTTTGACGGATTCGATGTTGTACTTTACACCGTCCTTCAACAATCTGCTCGGGCCTCGCTTTGTCCTGCTATCTGTAGAAGCAGATTTGCTCGATCCGGAGGGCTGAAAGAAGAAGATCGATTCATTCATATATCTTAAAATTAAAAAAACATGTGATGATCACCAGATGCCTGTTTATATTACCTCGCCGTTAGTCTTTGTTATTTGAAGATCAGCATTCTCTGTGTCATCATAAACATTGTTTGTGCCATCATAATCAGAATCATAGTTCATGACTTCATCGGCTCGGTCGTCGAGATCGAATATCTTTTCATCACCCTCTCCGGTATTGTTCATATATTGGGAGCCGTCGTCTGCTTCATTCAGATCATCTAGCCTGCCAGGGCTGCATATGATGTCGAACAATTCCTCTTCTCTGTCTCTACCGGTATTGTCCGCCATAGCTTTTACTTAACTAATACAGAAGAAATATTGAACAATTTAGTATTCAAATTACAATGCATGGATGCAATCAATAAGGAAAAACTGAATCATATAGTATATAATATATATGCATCGTCTCGATTAATATATAATCTCAAATATACATCATCGTCTCGAATAATATATATAATCTCGAATACATCATCTCGAATATTATATATCGAATACATCACTGGCTAGGTACCTAATAAAGATCGAGTACTACAGAAGAATCTAGGGCGCCACTCGTGGTTCCTAAGGCGCGGGCGGTGGACACCCAAAGAGAAGGAACCTTCACAGGATCATATCTCCGGTCATTTGCCCAAAGAACCTGCCAAGTAGTGGATAACCTGACATCGTCCATAGCAGCCATGTAGAGATGGACGTGCTCATCTTCCTCCCTGACACGGCGATGCACCACCTCCGGCGGGGCCGGCTGCCTCTGCACCGAATGTGGCCCACGCGAACGCCACCAAAGGAGATCAGGGTCGACGATGGGACCCGAGGCCGGGTTCCTCACCAAGCGGCGCGCCCCTCCAGGTAGCACCTCCCAGTGCCAGCCCGGCGGAGCCCAGTCCCGGACATGGGTCCTCTGAAGCATGACGTCGTCACGAACGGGTCGACGGCGAGGATGCGGGCCGGGCATATCGTCGAGAACAAATACTATATGCCCGCAAAAAGTAACATTAATCTAACATTCTATATGCAAATTCTAACAATTTGACATTAATCTAATTCATCTAACTAAAACTAATTCTAAAATTTCTAACATTTTTGATTATATAACTAACATTTCTAATATTTCTATAACTAAAAAACAGAAAAATTGCTAACATTTTTATAAATATTTCTATAACTAAAAAACAGGAAACAATTATAACATTTCTAATATTTCTATAACTAAAAAGCAAGAAAAATTTATAACATTTCTATATAACTAACATTTCTAAAAATATTTCTATAACTACAAAACAGAATAATTTCTAACATTTCTATAACTAAAAAACAGAAAAAAATTCTATAATGTGTGTGTAGTGTGTAATGTGTGTGTGTGTGTGTGTGAACATGGCGGCCGGGGTGAGCTCACCGGCGAGGCAACGACGGGGCGACGGGACGGGGCGGCAACAACGGGGCGACGGGACGGGGCGGCGACAACGGGACGGGGCGGCGACGACGGGACGGGCCGGCGACGACGGGGCGGGGTGTGGCGATAGGGCGGCCGGGGCGCGGCGACGGGGACGACGGGGACGGGGACGGCCGGGGCGGCGACGTCGATGGGGGCGGCGACGTCGACGGGGGCGGCGACGAGAGAAGGGGACGGCCGGGGTCGGCGACGAGGGGCGGGGGCGACGACGGGACGGGCCGGCGACGACGGGGCAGGGTGTGGCGATAGGGCGGCCGGGGCGCGGCGACGGGGACGACGGGGACGGGGACGGCCGGGGCGGCGACGTCGACGGGGGCGGCGACGAGAGAAGGGGACGGCCGGGGTCGGCGACGAGGGGCGGGGGCGGCGACGTCGACGGGGACGGCGTCGATCGGGGCAGGGCGACGCGACGGAGGGAAGAAACGGAGAGGAAAAGTGAATTTTTTCAATTGTTGTATATATAGGATGGACCTTTAGTACCGGTTGGTGCCACGACTCGGTACTAAAGGTCTATTTTGGCCAGGCAAAGCGGCGGGAAGCGCCCCCCTTTAGTACCAGTTGTTGGCTCCAACCGGTACTAAAGACCCACCCTTTAGTACCGGTTGGTGCCACGACCCGGTACTAAAGGGGTGCGCTGGCGCAGTGCGGTGCGGCAAGTTTTGTCCCGCCTCGCTAGTCGAAGGGCTACCGCACTGGTTTATAAGCCCAGAGACGGCTGACGTGGCTGACGCTGTGCCGGACTTGAAGCAGGAGGAGTGACCTGATGCTGTGCCAGACATGAAGGAGGAGGAGTCTGCTCAAGCGTTCGGGGACTTGGAGGAGGTGGCGGACTTCGAGGAGGAGTCGGCTCACGCGTTTGTGGACTTGGAGGAGCGGGAGTCTGCTGACTCGGTGGCGGACTTCGAGGAGGAGTCGACAGACGATGCGGTGTCGGTGGACTTGGAAAGATGATGCAATCCTTTCTCCATAGGATGATACGATGTACGACATCTCCCAGTGTGCGCTCGCCATCACCTCCAGCAATGTCAAGTACTAGCAACGAATATGGCTCCACCACTTCATCAACCATGACACAAGCATAGCCCTCTGGAATCGGGATGCAATGGAAGGTTGCTTCAGGGGTAATTGTGAAAGCAACATCGTCCGCCACCTTCATGGATATGTTCTTCATTTTGGAGTGTAGCTCACAGTTAGTGTTCTCTATGATGTCATCCAAAGGGTGGTATGTATCCAGCAGTGCGTAGCCCGGGGCAGAACCAACGCTGCTTCTCGGCATGGATGGTATGGTGCTGTCCAATGATGGACGATCATCCGCTTGCTGCTGCCGCTACTGAGACCCCCTTTCCTAGCTAAGTGAGTCGATCTGCTGCTGCTGGAATTTGAGTGCCAAGTCCGTGTGCCTTGCTTATAGGCCTTGAAGGCGTTCTGCGTCCTGCTTCCTCTGCTCCTCCTCCAGCTTCCTCTTCTTCTCCTCCTCCATCTTCTTTCTTGCACGGGACCTGTAGTCGTCATTCCAGTCCGAAAAGCCCTCATACCAGGGAATAACGCCCATGCCTCATGTTCTTACCGGGTGTTCAGGATTTCCCAGGGCACGCGTAAGCTCGTCGTTCTCTCTGTTGGGCGTGAACACCCCCGCTCGAGCTTCTTCTATTGCATCAAGTATCTTTTGTTCGGCTCCTTTTAGACTTGCCTTCTTCAAAACCAGGCCTGTCTTCGGGTCCAACGCCCCCCCATGCGCATAGAACCAAGTTCTGCACCTGGGGGGCCAGCTCCTATTAATCGGAGTGACCCCTGCACCCTCCATATCTTGCTCAGAGTTATCCCACTTAGGCATTCCCACCGTGTAGCCACCTAGACCCAACCTATGGAACTGCGTCTTTTTTGCGGCATTGGCCTTGTTTTTTATCGACCGTTCCTTAGATATTTCTGAATCCTTGAATTTCACGAAATCGTCCCAGTGTTCTCTTTACTTCTCAAGTGTTCCCATGAATTTTGGAGTCTTCCTTTTTGCAGCGAGGTAGTTGGCCCATACAGTTTTCTTGTGGGTGTTGAATGCAATCGCCATCTTCTTAAGAGCAGCGCCCTTCACTTTGTCCACATCTGCTTTAGTGAAATAATCTGGTAGGGTGAAATGTTCCATCAGATAATCCCAAAGGTCTTGTTTGGCTCTGTCGTCGACCCAAGTAACACCTGGACGTTTAGTCTTTGGCTCTTTCCATTCTTGAATGGAGATCGGGAGTTTGTCCTTCACAAGAACTCCGCACTGACGAGTCCACTTGTTTGCAATGTTCTTAGGCGTCAAGGGTTCGCCACTAGGTTTGACAGATTCGATGTTGTACTTTACACCGTCCTTCAACAATCTGCTCGGGCCTCGCTTTGTCCTGCTATCTGTAGAAGCAGATTTGCTCGATCCGGAGGGCTGAAAGAAGAAGATCGATTCATTCATATATCTTAAAATTAAAAAAACATGTGATGATCACCAGATGCCTGTTTATATTACCTCGCCGTTAGTCTTTGTTATTTGAAGATCAGCATTCTCTGTGTCATCATAAACATTGTTTGTGCCATCATAATCAGAATCATAGTTCATGACTTCATCGGCTCGGTCGTCGAGATCGAATATCTTTTCATCACCCTCTCCGGTATTGTTCATATATTGGGAGCCGTCGTCTGCTTCATTCAGATCATCTAGCCTGCCAGGGCTGCATATGATGTCGAACAATTCCTCTTCTCTGTCTCTACCGGTATTGTCCGCCATAGCTTTTACTTAACTAATACAGAAGAAATATTGAACAATTTAGTATTCAAATTACAATGCATGGATGCAATCAATAAGGAAAAACTGAATCATATAGTATATAATATATATGCATCATCTCGATTAATATATAATCTCAAATATACATCATCGTCTCGAATAATATATATAATCTCGAATACATCATCTCGAATATTATATATCGAATACATCACTGGCTAGGTACCTAATAAAGATCGAGTACTACAGAAGAATCTAGGGCGCCACTCGTGGTTCCTAAGGCGCGGGCGGTGGACACCCAAAGAGAAGGAACCTTCACAGGATCATATCTCCGGTCATTTGCCCAAAGAACCTGCCAAGTAGTGGATAACCTGACATCGTCCATAGCAGCCATGTAGAGATGGACGTGCTCATCTTCCTCCCTGACACGGCGATGCACCACCTCCGGCGGGGCCGGCTGCCTCTGCACCGAATGTGGCCCACACGAACGCCACCAAAGGAGATCAGGGTCGACGATGGGACCCGAGGCCGGGTTCCTCACCAAGCGGCGCGCCCCTCCAGGTAGCACCTCCCAGTGCCAGCCCGGCGGAGCCCAGTCCCGGACATGGGTCCTCTGAAGCATGACGTCGTCACGAATGGGTCGACGGCGAGGATGCGGGCCGGGCATATCGTCGAGAACAAATACTATATGCCCGCAAAAAGTAACATTAATCTAACATTCTATATGCAAATTCTAACAATTTGACATTAATCTAATTCATCTAACTAAAACTAATTCTAAAATTTCTAACATTTTTGATTATATAACTAACATTTCTAATATTTCTATAACTAAAAAACAGAAAAATTGCTAACATTTTTATAAATATTTCTATAACTAAAAAACAGGAAACAATTATAACATTTCTAATATTTCTATAACTAAAAAGCAAGAAAAATTTATAACATTTCTATATAACTAACATTTCTAAAAATATTTCTATAACTACAAAACAGAATAATTTCTAACATTTCTATAACTAAAAAACAGAAAAAAATTCTATAATGTGTGTGTAGTGTGTAATGTGTGTGTGTGTGTGAACATGGCGGCCGGGGTGAGCTCACCGGCGAGGCAACGACGGGGCGACGGGACGGGGCGGCAACGACGGGGCGACGGGACGGGGCGGCGACAACGGGACGGGGCGGCGACGACGGGACGGGCCGGCGACGACGGGGCGGGGTGTGGCGATAGGGCGGCCGGGGCGCGGCGACGGGGACGACGGGGACGGGGACGGCCGGGGCGGCGACGTCGATGGGGGAGGCGACGTCGACGGGGGCGGCGACGAGAGAAGGGGACGGCCGGGGTCGGCGACGAGGGGCGGGGGCGACGACGGGACGGGCCGGCGACGACGGGGCAGGGTGTGGCGATAGGGCGGCCGGGGCGCGGCGACGGGGACGACGGGGACGGGGACGGCCGGGGCGGCGACGTCGACGGGGGCGGCGACGAGAGAAGGGGACGGCCGGGGTCGGCGACGAGGGGCGGGGGCGGCGACGTCGACGGGGACGGCGTCGATCGGGGCAGGGCGACGCGACGGAGGGAAGAAACGGAGAGGAAAAGTGAATTTTTTCAATTGTTGTATATATAGGATGGACCTTTAGTACCGGTTGGTGCCACGACTCGGTACTAAAGGTCTATTTTGGCCAGGCAAAGCGGCGGGAAGCGCCCCCCTTTAGTACCAGTTGTTGGCTCCAACCGGTACTAAAGACCCACCCTTTAGTACCGGTTGGTGCCACGACCCGGTACTAAAGGGGTGCGCTGGCGCAGTGCGGTGCGGCAAGTTTTGTCCCGCCTCACTAGTCGAAGGGCTACCGCACTGGTTTATAAGCCCAGAGACGGCTGACGTGGCTGACGCTGTGCCGGACTTGAAGCAGGAGGAGTGACCTGATGCTGTGCCAGACATGAAGGAGGAGGAGTCTGCTCAAGCGTTCGGGGACTTGGAGGAGGTGGCGGACTTCGAGGAGGAGTCGGCTCACGCGTTTGTGGACTTGGAGGAGCGGGAGTCTGCTGACTCGGTGGCGGACTTCGAGGAGGAGTCGACAGACGATGCGGTGTCGGTGGACTTGGAAAGATGATGCAATCCTTTCTCCATAGGATGATACGATGTACGGCATCTCCCAGTGTGCGCTCGCCATCACCTCCAGCAATGTCAAGTACTAGCAACGAATATGGCTCCACCACTTCATCAACCATGACACAAGCATAGCCCTCTGGAATCGGGATGCAATGGAAGGTTGCTTCAGGGGTAATTGTGAAAGCAACATCGTCCGCCACCTTCATGGATATGTTCTTCATTTTGGAGTGTAGCTCACAGTTAGTGTTCTCTATGATGTCATCCAAAGGATGGTATGTATCCAGCAGTGCGTAGCCCGGGGCAGAACCAACGCTGCTTCTCGGCATGGATGGTATGGTGCTGTCCAATGATGGACGATCATCCGCTTGCTGCTGCCGCTACTGAGACCCCCTTTCCTAGCTAAGTGAGTCGATCTGCTGCTGCTGGAATTTGAGTGCCAAGTCCGTGTGCCTTGCTTATAGGCCTTGAAGGCGTTCTGCGTCCTGCTTCCTCTGCTCCTCCTCCAGCTTCCTCTTCTTCTCCTCCTCCATCTTCTTTCTTGCACGGGACCTGTAGTCGTCATTCCAGTCCGAAAAGCCCTCATACCAGGGAATAACGCCCATGCCTCATGTTCTTACCGGGTGTTCAGGATTTCCCAGGGCACGCGTAAGCTCGTCGTTCTCTCTGTTGGGCGTGAACACCCCCGCTCGAGCTTCTTCTATTGCATCAAGTATCTTTTGTTCGGCTCCTTTTAGACTTGCCTTCTTCAAAACCAGGCCTGTCTTCGGGTCCAACGCCCCCCCATGCGCATAGAACCAAGTTCTGCACCTGGGGGGCCAGCTCCTATTAATCGGAGTGACCCCTGCACCCTCCATATCTTGCTCAGAGTTATCCCACTTAGGCATTCCCACCGTGTAGCCACCTAGACCCAACCTATGGAACTGCGTCTTTTTTGCGGCATTGGCCTTGTTTTTTATCGACCGTTCCTTAGATATTTCTGAATCCTTGAATTTCACGAAATCGTCCCAGTGTTCTCTTTACTTCTCAAGTGTTCCCATGAATTTTGGAGTCTTCCTTTTTGCAGCGAGGTAGTTGGCCCATACAGTTTTCTTGTGGGTGTTGAATGCAATCGCCATCTTCTTAAGAGCAGCGCCCTTCACTTTGTCCACATCTGCTTTAGTGAAATAATCTGGTAGGGTGAAATGTTCCATCAGATAATCCCAAAGGTCTTGTTTGGCTCTGTCGTCGACCCAAGTAACACCTGGACATTTAGTCTTTGGCTCTTTCCATTCTTGAATGGAGATCGGGAGTTTGTCCTTCACAAGAACTCCGCACTGACGAGTCCACTTGTTTGCAATGTTCTTAGGCGTCAAGGGTTCGCCACTAGGTTTGACAGATTCGATGTTGTACTTTACACCGTCCTTCAACAATCTGCTCGGGCCTCGCTTTGTCCTGCTATCTGTAGAAGCAGATTTGCTCGATCCGGAGGGCTGAAAGAAGAAGATCGATTCATTCATATATCTTAAAATTAAAAAAACATGTGATGATCACCAGATGCCTGTTTATATTACCTCGCCGTTAGTCTTTGTTATTTGAAGATCAGCATTCTCTGTGTCATCATAAACATTGTTTGTGCCATCATAATCAGAATCATAGTTCATGACTTCATCGGCTCGGTCGTCGAGATCGAATATCTTTTCATCACCCTCTCCGGTATTGTTCATATATTGGGAGCCGTCGTCTGCTTCATTCAGATCATCTAGCCTGCCAGGGCTGCATATGATGTCGAACAATTCCTCTTCTCTGTCTCTACCGGTATTGTCCGCCATAGCTTTTACTTAACTAATACAGAAGAAATATTGAACAATTTAGTATTCAAATTACAATGCATGGATGCAATCAATAAGGAAAAACTGAATCATATAGTATATAATATATATGCATCGTCTCGATTAATATATAATCTCAAATATACATCATCGTCTCGGATAATATATATAATCTCGAATACATCATCTCGAATATTATATATCGAATACATCACTGGCTAGGTACCTAATAAAGATCGAGTACTACAGAAGAATCTAGGGCGCCACTCGTGGTTCCTAAGGCGCGGGCGGTGGACACCCAAAGAGAAGGAACCTTCACAGGATCATATCTCCGGTCATTTGCCCAAAGAACCTGCCAAGTAGTGGATAACCTGACATCGTCCATAGCAGCCATGTAGAGATGGACGTGCTCATCTTCCTCCCTGACACGGCGATGCACCACCTCCGGCGGGGCCGGCTGCCTCTGCACCGAATGTGGCCCACGCGAACGCCACCAAAGGAGATCAGGGTCGACGATGGGACCCGAGGCCGGGTTCCTCACCAAGCGGCGCGCCCCTCCAGGTAGCACCTCCCAGAGCCAGCCCGGCGGAGCCCAGTCCCGGACATGGGTCCTCTGAAGCATGACGTCGTCACGAACGGGTCGACGGCGAGGATGCGGGCCGGGCATATCGTCGAGAACAAATACTATATGCCCGCAAAAAGTAACATTAATCTAACATTCTATATGCAAATTCTAACAATTTGACATTAATCTAATTCATCTAACTAAAACTAATTCTAAAATTTCTAACATTTTTGATTATATAACTAACATTTCTAATATTTCTATAACTAAAAAACAGAAAAATTGCTAACATTTTTATAAATATTTCTATAACTAAAAAACAGGAAACAATTATAACATTTCTAATATTTCTATAACTAAAAAGCAAGAAAAATTTATAACATTTCTATATAACTAACATTTCTAAAAATATTTCTATAACTACAAAACAGAATAATTTCTAACATTTCTATAACTAAAAAACAGAAAAAAAAAATCTATAATGTGTGTGTAGTGTGTAATGTGTGTGTGTGTGTGTGTGAACATGGCGGCCGGGGTGAGCTCACCGGCGAGGCAACGACGGGGCGACGGGACGGGGCGGCAACGACGCGGCGACGGGACGGGGCGGCGACAACGGGACGGGGCGGCGACGAC
Organism: Triticum aestivum; assembly: GCF_018294505.1. Classification (NCBI taxonomy): domain Eukaryota; kingdom Viridiplantae; phylum Streptophyta; class Magnoliopsida; order Poales; family Poaceae; genus Triticum; species Triticum aestivum. The sequence continues at coordinate 28,251,954 of NC_057810.1, forward strand.
GGGACGGGCCGGCGACGACGGGGCGGGGTGTGGCGATAGGGCGGCCGGGGCGCGGCGACGGGGACGACGGGGACGGGGACGGCCGGGGCGGCGACGTCGATGGGGGCGGCGACGAGAGAAGGGGACGGCCGGGGTCGGCGACGAGGGGCGGGGGCGATGACGGGACGGGCCGGCGACGACGGGGCAGGGTGTGGCGATAGGGCGGCCGGGGCGCGGCGACGGGGACGACGGGGACGGGGACGGCCGGGGCGGCGACGTCGACGGGGGCGGCGACGAGAGAAGGGTACGGCCGGGGTCGGCGATGAGGGGCGGGGGCGGCGACGTCGACGGGGACGGCGTCGATCGGGGCAGGGCGACGCGACGGAGGGAAGAAACGGAGAGGAAAAGTGAATTTTTTCAATTGTTGTATATATAGGATGGACCTTTAGTACCGGTTGGTGCCACGACTCGGTACTAAAGGTCTATTTTGGCCAGGCAAAGCGGCGGGAAGCGCCCCCCTTTAGTACCAGTTGTTGGCTCCAACCGGTACTAAAGACCCACCCTTTAGTACCGGTTGGTGCCACGACCCGGTACTAAAGGGGTGCGCTGGCGCAGTGCGGTGCGGCAAGTTTTGTCCCGCCTCGCTAGTCGAAGGGCTACCGCACTGGTTTATAAGCCCAGTGCGGTAGCTCTCTCGAGCTCCTCTCCTAAGCAGGCCTACTGGGCCTACCTGTTCATTGCTGCCCTGTGGGCCTACTGGGTCTTTGCGGGCCTGCATCCTGGCCCAACAGAAGGTTGTGTTTCTAGTCGTATGCACGCCGCTTTGGCCTAGTAGGTGGGCTTTTTTATTTTCTTAAAAATAATTGCTTTTTTTGTTTTATTTATTTTTGAGTTGTTTTTTGCTGTATTTAGAGTTTCTTTCTGAATATTTTTCCTTTAGGTACAAAAAATTACAAACTTTCTGTTAGTGCCGGTAGTTTTCAAATTTGAATAGTTTAAATTTTGAATTATTTGAAATTTTTGTGAATCACTAGTTTGTGAATAACTTAACTTTGAAAAAAGATTTTTCAGTGATTCTTTTTTCTTATGTTTAATATTATTGTGTTTTATCATTATATTCAATTTGGTAATGCGTAGGTTATTTAAAAAATGAAATGCCTTTGTAACAGATGAGTTTTCGTCCGAAACCCTGATACTTCGAAAGAGATAGTAAATGCATGAAAGAATTTGTTTGCACATAAAATTTCTTCGCGTTTCAAATGCCAAAACACATAACTACCCTAACTATTACAGAGATTCCCTCCTGGGTGTGAAACACAGAAGAAAGTGATGATAGTGAAGCCGATCACATCCCGGATCTTTGGGTGTGAAACTTTTTCTTCGCGTGTGTCCCTTTGCACCATAGCCATGGAAAATCTTCATAATTTAACTGGATGCTCGGGTCAATATTCACTGCGAATGGAGCAATTTCATCAAACTTTTCATAATCTTCTGACATGTCTGTCTTGTCATCCACTCCCAGATGTTTCTTTTCCCTGAAAGAACTATGTGGCGCTTTGGCTCGTCGTATGATCCATTCGCTTCCTTATCTTTTCTTTTTCTCGGCCTGGTAGACACGTCTTTCACATCAAAAACTGCGCCACATCATTGGCTAGGACGAATGGTTCTTCTGCATACGCAAGATTGTTGAGATCCACTGTTGTTATTCCGTACTGTGGGTCTTCCGTTACCCCGCCTCGTGTCATATTGACCCATTTGCACCGAAAGAAAGGGACCTTCAAACCACCTGCATAGTTAAGTTCCCATATGTCCTCTATGTAACCATAATATGTTTCCTTTCCCATGTTGGTTGTTGCATCAAAGCGGACACCACTATTTTGGTTGGTGCTCTTCTTATCTTGGGCGATCGTGTAAAATGTATTCCCATTTATCTCGTACCCTTTGAAAGTCATTATATTTGAAGATGGTAACTGGGACAGCGAGTATAGGTCATCTTCAATATCGCCATCATGCATGGCATGTTTCTGCAACCAACCGGCGAAAGTCCTTGTTTGTTCACGTGTAATCCGGTCGTCAGACTTCTCCGGGTGTTTGGAGTGTAGAAAATTCTTGTGTTCCTCCATATACGGAGCCACCAAGGCGGAATTCTGTAGAACTGTGTATTGTGCTTCAGTGAGAGAATGCCCATCCATACATATTATTTGATCCCCTCCTAGCGTGCATTTTCCATCCAGTCTGCCCTTATGCCGCGATTCAGGAACACCAATCGGCTTAAGGTCAGGAATAAAGTCAATACAAAACTCAATGACCTCCTCATTTTCATGGCCCTTCGCGATGCTTCCTTCTGGCCTAGCACGGTTATGAACATATTTCTTCAAGACTCCCATGAACCTCTCAAAGGGGAACATATTGTGTAGAAATATAGGACCCAAAACGTTAATCTCTTTGCAAAGGTGAACTAGGACGTGCGTCATGATGTTGAAGAAGGATGGTGGGAACACCAACTCAAAACTGACAAGACATTGCACTAAATCATTCTGTAACCTTGGTATGATTTCTGGATCGATTACCTTCTGAGAGATGGCATTGAGGAATGCACATAGCTTCACAATGGCTAATCGAACATTTTCCGGTAGAAGCCCCCTCAATGCAACCGGAAGCAGTTGCGTCATAATCACGTGGCAGTCATGAGACTTTAGGTTCTGGGACTTTTTCTCTTCCATATTTATTATTCCCTTTATATTCGACGAGAATCCAGACGGTACCTTCATGCTGAGCAGGCATTCATAGAAGATTTCCTTCTCTTCTTTGGTAAGAACGTAGCTGGCCTGACCCTGATGTATGTCGTCTTTTCCGTGCATACGTTGCTGGTCCTCCCGTGCCTCTGGTGTATCTTTTGTCTTCCCATACACGCCCAAGAAGCCAAGCAGGGTCACGCAAAGATTCTTCGTCACGTGCATCACATCGATTGCGGAGCGGACCTCTAGGTCTTTCCAATAGGGCAGGTCCCAAAATATAGATTTCTTCTTCCACATGGGCGTGCGTCCGTCAACGTCCTTTGGAACAGGTTGTACGCCAGGATCCTTTCCAAAGATTACCTTCAAATCCTTGGCCATATCATGTACAGCAGCACCAGTACGGTGGTGAGGCTTCGTCCGGTGATCCGCCTCACCTTTGAAATGCTTGCCTTTCTTTATTACGGGGTGCCTGCTTGGAAGAAATCGACAATGTCCTAGGTACACATTCTTCCTACAACTCTCCAAATATATACTGTCAGTATCATCCAAACAGTGCGTGCATCCACGGTATCCCTTGTTTGTCTGTCCTGAAAGGTTATTGAGAGCAGGCCAATCATTGATGGTCACGAACAGCAATGCATTTAGGTCAAATTCTTCCTGTTCGTGCTCATCCCACGCATGTACACCTGTTCCATTCCACAGCTGTAATAGTTCTTCAACTAATGGCCTTAGGTACACATCAATGTCATTGCCGGGTTACTTAGGGCCTTGGATGAGCACTGGCATCATAATGAACTTCCGCTTCATGCACAACCAAGGAGGAAGGTTATACAAACATATAGTCACAGGCCATGTGCTATGGTTGTTGCTCTGCTCCCCAAAAGGATTAATGCCATCAATGCTTAGACCAAACCACACGTTCCTTGGGTCACCTGCAAACTCCTCCCTGTACTTTCTCTCGATTTTTCTCCACTGCGAACCGTCAGCGGGTACTCTCAACTTTCCGTCTTTCTTACGGTATTCTCTGTGCCACCGCATCGCCTTCGCATGCTCTTTGTTTTGGAACAAACGTTTCAACCATGGTATTATAGGAGCATACCACATCACCTTGGCAGGAATCTTCTTCCTGGGGCGCTCGCCCTCGACATCACCAGGGTCATCGCGACTGATCTTATAACGCAATGCACCACATACCAGGCAAGCGTTCAAATCCTCGTACGTACCGCGGTAGAGGATGCAGTCATTAGGGCATGCATGTATCTTCTGCACCTCTAACCCTAGAGGGCAGACAGCCTTCTTTGCTTCGTACATACTCTCGGGCAATTTGTTGTCCTTTGGAAGCATATTCTTTATCATTACTAGCAACTTTCCAAATCCCTTGTCAGATACACCATTCTCTGCCTTCCATTGCAGCAATTCCAGTGTGGTGCCCAACTTTTTTTTGTCAGCTTCGCAATTCGGGTACAACAATTTCTTGTGATCCTCTAACATGCGCTGCAACTTCTTCCTCTCCAAATCACTTGCGCAGTTTCTCTTTGCATCGGCAATGGGAGCGGGCTCATCTGATGCCTCTTCTTCAGCTTGTTCTCGCATTGCCGGCTCAGCTTCTTCCTCCATTGTTGTATCATTGTATTCAGGGAACCCATGGCCAGGATAGATGTCGTCGTCCTCTTCTTCTTCATTGTATTCCATCACAACCCCTCTTTCTCCGTGCTTGGTCCAAACATTATAGTGGGGCATGAAACCGGACTCAAATAGGTGGACGTGAATGGTTCTTGACGTAGAGTAATTGCGACCATTCTTACAGCCAGCACATGGACAAGGCATAAAACCATCCGCCCGCTTGTTTGCCTCAGCGGCAAGCAGAAAAGTATGCACGCCATTAATGAACCCGGGAGAGCATCAGTCATCATACATCCATTGTCGGCTCATATCTTCATTATACACAACACCGAATAGACCAAATTAATACAAGTTCATACATAAAGTTCATATACAACACTTAATTAAATGCAACATACAAATAACTCTCTAGATAAAGAATTTAAATGCAACAACAAATGTGATTAAGATCGCAACTAAGGTAACAATTGATCCAACAGCATAATGATACCAAGCCACACTATCAATGGCATATGTTCTAATCTTTCTAATCTTCAACCTCATTTTCTCCATCTTGATCTTGTGATCATCGATGACATCGGCAACATGCAACTCCAATTCCATCTTCTCCCCCTGAATTATTTTCAATTTTACTTTCAAATACTCGTTTTCTCTTTCAACTAAATTTGACCTCTCGACAATAGGGTCGGTTGGAATTTCCGGTTCACATACCTCCTAGATAAAAATATCTATGTCAACTAGATGGGCATAATTTGTCATAAACACGAAATGCAACAACTAGTTTTAAAAGAGAATATACCACATCTGAATCATAACAAGGACGAGGGCCAACGGGGACGGATATCAAAACCATGGCACTATGTGTAACAAACAACGTACGGGTAAGACAATTATACGAGTAACTATATATCCAAATCACACAAACATCAATTTGGTAATGTAAAACATTCAGGAACAAGAGCCTCACCACAAGGTGGTGCCGGTGACAGGACGGTGCGGGCGATCGACGGTGGTTACGACGGAGATTTAGAAGGCACTAAGTAAACCACACCTACATATGCAAACTAAGTGTTATTTTTGACCTCTAATTGCATATAAATCAAATACTAGCAAATATAATTCCTCCCAAATTAATCACTATACAAAGAATTGCAAGAGCTAATCTAGCAATGAGAGTTGAAAGGACAAAGTTGCTAACCTTTGTGATCATTTGAATGGATGGGGGCCTTCAAATCTTGACAAATTTTGGGCAAAATTTGTGAGGAGCTGAGGAAGAGAGGGGAAGAACAGAGGAAGTGAGGGGAAAGGGGAAGAACAGAGTGGCTCGGGTGGACGAAGGGTTTATGTACGTCAACCTTTAGTACCGGTTCGTGGCACGAACCGGTACTAAAGGTGCTGGACGGGCCCCAGACTGACAACATCCTGCCACCTCTCTCTTTAGTACCGGTTCGTGCCACGAACCGGTGCTAAAGGTTCGCCACGAACCGGTACTAATGAGAGCGGCCGGCTATCCGTTGGAACCGGCACTAATGGACACATTAGTGCCGGCTCAAAATCAAACCGGCACTAATGTGTCTCAGGTTTGCCCCTTTTTCTACTAGTGTAAGCAGGAATACTGCTTGTGCATCCACTTCCATAAACCCCAAAGTTATTCCATATGAGTCCACCATACCTTCCTATATGCGGTATCTACCTATCGTTCCAAGTAAATTTGTATGTCCCAAACTCCAAACCTTCAAATGAAATTATGTTTTTATGCTCTAACAGCTCATGTATCAACTAGGGTTTTCTGTATCTTCCATGTTAGGTGGGTTATTCTCAAGAGGAGTGGACTCCGCTCCTCACTCACGAGAAAAATGGCTGGTCACCGGGATGCCCAGTCCCATGCTCAAATCAAATCAAAATAATTGCAAACAAAACTCCCTCGGGATTGTTGTTAGTTGGAGGCACCTGTTGTTTCGGGCAAGCCATGGATTGATGCTTGTTGGTGGAGGGGGAGTATAAACTTTACCATTCTGTTTGGGAACCGCCTATAATGTGTGTAGCATGGAAGATATCGAGATCTCTTGGTTGTTATGTTGACTGTGAAAGTATACCACCCAAAATATTATTATCTCTGTCTCAAAAATCGAGCTCTAGCACCTCTACAAATCCCTGCTTCCCTCTGCGAAGGGCCCATCTATTTACTTTCATGTTGAGTCATCACCCTCTTATTTAAAAGCACCCGCTGGAGAGCATCGTTGTCATTTGCATGCATTACTATTAGTTTATATTGGGTATGACAATGACTGGATCTCTTTTACCATGAATTACAATGTTTAGTCAGTCCTTGATCTTTAAAGGTGCTCTGCATTTATGTTTTGCGGTCTCAGAAAGAGCTAGCGATATACCATCTTGTTATATCATATTATGATTGTTTTGAGAAAGTGTTGTCATCCGAGTTGTATTATTATTGCTCGCTGGTTGATTATGCCATTGATATGAGTAAACATGAGACCTAAGTGTTATTCTGAATATGGTTAGTTCATAATCTTTGCTGAAAACTTGAATGCTGGCTTTACATATTTGCAACAACAAGAGCAAACAGAGTTTGTAAAAGTTTTTCTTTATCAACTGAATTGCTTGAGGACAAGCAAAGGTTTAAGCTTGGGGGATTTGATACATCTCTGTCATATCTACTTTTCCAAACACTTTTGCCCTTGTTTTGGACTCTAACTTGCATGATTTGAATGGAACTAACCCGGACTGACACTGTTTTCAGCAGAACTGCCATGGTGTTATTTTTGTGTAGAAATAAAAGTTCTCGGAATGACCTGAAACTCCACGAAAATTATCTTTGGAATTAATAAAAAATATTGGCGAAAGAATCAAGGCCAGGGGGCCCACACCCTGTCCACGGGGGTGGGCCCCCCCTAGGGCTCCCCCTGCCTCGTGGGCCCCCTGGTGCTCCAGTAACCTCAACTCCAACTCCATATATTCACATTCGGGGAGAAAAAAGTGAGGAGAAAGATTCATCACATTTTACGTTACGAAGCCGCCGCCAAGCCCTAAACACTCTCGGGAGGCCTGATCTAGAGTCCGTTCGGGGCTCCGGAGAGGGAATCCGTCATCGTCGTCATCATCAACCATCCTTCATCACCAATTTCTTGATGCTCACTGCCGTGCGTGAGTAATTACATCGTAGGCTTGCTGGACGGTGATGGGTTGGATGAGATTTACCATGTAATCAAGTTGGTTTTGTTAGGGTTTGATCCCTAGTATCCACTAAGTTCTGAGATTGATGTTGCTATGACTTTGCTATACTTAATGCTTGTCACTAGGGCCCGAGTGCCATGATTTCAGATCTAAACCTATTATGTTTTCATGAATATATGTGAGTTCTTGATCCTATCTTGCAAGTCTATAGTCACCTATTATGTGTTATGATCCGACAACCCCGAAGTGACAATAATCGGGATACTTCTCGGTGATGACCGTAGTTTGAGGAGTTCATGTATTCACTAAGTGCTAATGCTTTGGTCCGGTAGTCCATTAAAAGGAGGCCTTAATATCCCTTAGTTTCCATTAGGACCTCGCTGCCACGGGAGGGTAGGACAAAAGATGGCATGCAAGTTCTTTTCCATAAGCACTATTGACTATATTCGGAATACATGCCTACATTACATTGATGAACTGGAGCTAGTTCTGTGTCACCCTATGTTATAACTATTACATGAGGAATCGCATCCGACATAACTATCCATCACCTATCCAATGCCTACGAGCTTTTCACATATTGTTCTTTGCTTAGTTACTTTGCCGCTTCCACTGTTACAATTACTACAAAACTGCTACTGTTACTTTTGCTATTGTTACCATTACTTCCATACTACTTTGCTACTAAATACTTTGCTGTAGATACTAAGTTATCCAGGTGTGGTTGAATTGACATCTCAACTGCTAATACTTCAGAATATTCTTTGGCTCCCCTTGTGTCGAATCAATAAATTTGGGTTGAATACTCTACCCTCAAAAACTGTTGCGATCCCCTATACTTGCGGGTTATCAGAGATCTCTCCTTTTATATACCTGCCTCTTGGAGGAAGTCCCAAGTATGATACTGAAGAACTTGAAAGCATCCAACTCGTACTCCTGTGTGGCAGAGCAGAGCCTGCGGTGACGGCCTCCCCCCATCTCTAATAAGCAGCAGAAGAGACCAATTAGTATCTAGAAGCACATATACAAACATAGAGCCAAGTTTCTATACATGAAAGAAAACTAAGAAAAAAAGCAATGCACTTGTGCTCAACAACATCAACAACACTTAATTAATTTGGTAGTTTAGTTGGCAATGGCAATTGTCACCCTTCAAAACTAGGGATTTCTTTAGACGTGAAAGAAAACTGAAAATGTTGAAAAAAAAGAGCATAGTAATCTAAAAGTAGGGAAAAATACACTTCTTCTTCCTCCTCTTTAATTATCTTCTTCTTCTTATTTTTTTCATCTTTCTTCTTTCTTCTTAACCAAAACTAAACCTAAAGTTCCTTGTGGTGGTATGATCACATTGGAATACTTGTGGCAACAATCATAGTTGCACCATATTTTAGGTGGCTCTAGGTGCCACACACCAAGCAAACAAACATACCTCAAATCAGAAACTAACGGTATAGTGTCCTAAAATCAATTTACTTTGTATGCAAATCAGAACAAGTACCACATCACATTACCATAGGATCCTATTACAGAAAAGGTATGTAAATGCAAGCTGGGGTAAGACATTATAACCATACTGCAATCTTATACTTGCTCAACTATGATCACAGGAGATGCAACTAACATACCAGTTTGAGGTACACCCACCTCAACAATGATGTTGCCACTTGCCAGGACCGCATACTCAGGTGTGATCAGCAGCTGGATTATACACCATGCTTCACATCATTGCACCAGCACCGCATTTCAGTAGCAAGCTACGCATCTTGAGCTACTGGTGTGTATCAGCAAGCTAGCAGAGTCAACCTAGCTATCCGATTCTATTCGCACGGACCCTAAGAACTTCCAAGTCTGGATGGGCTATCATAATCAATTCTTGCACTGCAATATAAGGCTCTCTGCTCTCTAAACCTAAACTAAAGTAAACCTAAACTAAAACAAACCTAAAGTAAACCTAAACTAAAATTAAAATACAAAAACAAAAACAAAAAAAATACAAGAGGTCTCTCCGGGTGGAGGAGGGGCGCCGGAGGAGTGGGGCGGCCGTGGTGGTGGAGGAGAGGGGCGCCGGGGTGGCCGAGTGGAGGAGGGGGCGCCGAAGCAGCGGGGCGGCCGCGGTGGTGGAGCAGAGAGGCGCCGGGGAGGAGGAGGGGGTGCCGAGGCAACGTGGGTGGCGTGGGGAGGCGGCGGCTTGGGCACAGGGCGGGCCGGGGCGGCACGGCGCGACGACGGTGATGGCACGGGGAGGGGAAGGGGGTCACTAGGGCTGCTGGGGCGGCGTGGCGACGGGGGTGGCATGGGGCGGCGGCGGCACGGGGCGGCGGCGGCACGGGCGCGGGCTGAGAGAGAGGGGATAGAGAGATGGGGCGCGGGCGAGCGTCAATAGATTTTAGTTAGGGCACGGTTCTTTGCCGTCTGCTAGCAGACGACAAAGATTCTAGCTAATGGACGTTAGTTTGGCCACTTCTTTGCCGTCTGCTATCGGACGGCAAAGAAAGTTTCCATTAGGTGGTACTCGGTAGTGGGCCATCCTCATTCTATGTCGTTCGCTAGCGGACGACATAGAGGTGGCTGACGACAAACATGGTCTTTGCCGTCAGCTCTTTCTTTGCCGCCAGCTTCTATTAAGCTGAGGGCAAAGACCTTCTTTGCCGTCAGCTAGCAGACGGCAAAGATCTAGCTGACGGCAAAGATCCTAATTCCAGTAGTGTAAGAAGAACCAAATTGTCGATTGTCTGGACGCCGAAGCCTTAGCGGCCTTCAAGCATAGTGTCCGGGATGAATGGCTAGCCAAACACCTCGGCTAGGAAAAACCTAGGACAATGGCAGCCTTCACCACACTCATGGCTAGTTTTTGCGCGAGTGAGGACAGCTGGTTAGCTCGTAGCAGCACCAGTGATCCTGGCACATCCAAAGTCAGGGATGATAATGGAAAGCCATGACACAATAAAAATAAACGTCAAAACAATGAAGAAATCCCACACAATACAGAGGTAAACGCCGGATTCAGGAGCTCCAGACACGGTCAGCCGAAGAAGCCATTTAAAGGCAATAAAGACGGTCCATCCAGCCTGGATAAAATTCTAGATAGGCCCTGCCAAATCCGCGACACCCCCACTAAACCTCCAAACCATACCAACCATAGTTGTTGGGTCTTCAAACATGCCGGCAAACTCACTGCCGAACACAAGGGGAAGGGACCGCAGAGCGAAGACGAGGACGAATCTCGCTAGTCGAACACGGGGGGGACAGAAGAAATTTCCAACGAAGGTGAAGACAGTGAACATGATGTACGTCACCCACATCCCAAAAAGGGAATGCAAATGAACATGATCTGCGCCGGTGAGCCCGTTGCCCCCAAATTTAACCCATGGTCGGCCTGTTCAATCACCTTTGATCGCAGGGATCACCCGACTAGTGTCCGTCACGGGGGCTCGGCTGCCCTAGTGCTCGATCCAATAATCGACGGATACCACCTCACTCGAGTCCTTATGGACGGCGGCAGCATTCTCAATCTGATATATCAGGACACTGTCCGCAAGATGGGGATAGATCCATCAAAAATCAAGCCAAGCATCACAACCTTTAAAGGAGTTATACCGACCATACAGGCCCGCTGCACTGGCTCTTTAACATTCGAGGTCGTATTCGGCTCTCCTGACAACTTTCAAAGCGAAGAGCTAATCTTCGACATAGCTCTATTTCGAAGTGGCTATCATGCATTACTCTGAAGAACGGCCTTCGCCCGCTTCAATGCAGTCCCGCATTATGCCTATCTAAAGCTCAAAATGCCTGGACCGCGCGGTGTCATCACGGTCAGTGAAAACACGGAGCGCTCTCTTCGTACTGAAGAATACACGGCGGCTCTAGCAGTCGAAGCCCAAAATGGCCTATTCAATCCGAATAGCTCATCGGTTGTTATGACCGCAGACACAGCTAAATGTGTCGAGTGCACGCCTCAGTATGGCAGCTCGGATAAATCCAAACCCAATTAGCAGTTACGCCCCCGTCGACTACCCAACAAGGTGATGCCATACATGCCTCGTATACACAAGTATACCCTCAAAATTTCTTGGGCAGCGACGGGGGCACACTGCATACAAACAGTCCGTAGTTTGGCTTGACCCTATTTGGACTCTAGAAATTATATTTCAATATTCATCAAACAAACCAGCTCTGTTTATGGCCACACTGGATTCCTTTTTACAGGCTCTCTTTTTTTACAGCCAGCCATCACACCACCCTTCTTGGACACATCACAAAGGAGAAAACGGCGCAGACGTGCAGCAGGGCCCTGCACCAAGGTTTCTTTTTAGATTAAGCCCCTGCGTAAACCTTTTTTTATCTCTTTTTGTTTTATACTTTCCTGGCATATAAAATGTCCAAGGAGGTTATCGGCATTATCTGTAAGAATACGTCTTGCCGTCTTAATGGTGGATGTTATAAAAGCAGCTTGATTCAAAATGTGTTTGGAGTTTTATTCTCCCACCACCTGCGTTCTTTCTCCATACCAGATTGCCATATGTGCCTTGAAACCAAGGTTCATTACCAGGGGCTGTCGTCACCCCGGTATATGTTGAAAAGTCTGAACACCTTAAGGAGTGTTCGGTGTCGCGAGTTTGGCCTTATATGCATCAGCTTCGAATCATGTCTTTGGTCAATAGTTGGGTTGCCCGGCTCCTGTGCTTGCTACCCTACGTTCTGCTATATCGGCTAGGGTAGTAAAGGGAGAACTACTGCGATTGTGTTCTGGTTCTTCAAGATGAGCACCTCAGTAGAGAAAGCTAAAAACTGACTATCATGATGCGATGAGAGCTGGTCAACCACTCGATGACTTAGTGGAATCTTCGCGATTTCTTCCGCATTAACGAAGGACCGATTTTCCGGTCATGTATGTAAACGCACCGTATTCGGATAACTTCATACATACCAGGGGCTATATCGTAGACCCACCACTCCTATAGCTAAGTGAAAGTGTTAAAGCCCTATAGTCTGATTGCCTGGTTCGCCGCATTGACGCATCCTTAATGGACCAAGACGTTGGGTCAAGTGTGATCAAGTGCCTTTCCGAACACCCCCGTGTTATATGGAAGGGGGCTAAAGCCGACGATTGACAAACTTTCAGATTATATATATATATAAACGGCCGCACAGGAGGCACCAAAACTTTTCAGGCAAAAGTATAAAAAAATAGCCTTAAAACATTTCATAATATTGTTTTTACAGTGTCAGTACACTTCACTCGAACATAATATCTTTCGAGCACTGACCCTCTATCAAGCGGGCACCTTCTAGGACATCTTCAAAGTAATGTTCTGCATGATCGGGTCCTTGCCTTCGGGTGGACTCCGAGCCTCAATATTGGTGGCCTTCATCTTCGCCCAATACGTCTTGACGCGGGCAAGAGCCATCCGTGCACCTTCTATGCATGTTGACCGCTTAACAGCGTCGATACGTGGCACCTCATTAACAGGTTGCCGCACCAAACCGAAATAACGATTTGAAATTGGCTCAGTCGGCCACAGCAGGGCTATGATGTCCTTCATGGCAGTTCCGGATATCTTCTGGAGCTCAGCCCACTGTGCCATCTGTCCGTTCAACAGTGGATGCTTCGGCGTGTCAAATTGTGACCAGAATAGCTTTTCCATCGCATTCCCTTCTTGCACATGGAAAAACAGATTCGCATCGGCAGCACTCGTTGGCAGGTCCAAAAACACGTCTGGGGAACTCCACAGTTGATTAAGCGAAGCATACTTCGGATCGCCAAACTTAGTTTGCAATAAAAAGGGCTTACCAGCCGTGATCTCCCCAGCTTGTCGGATCTCCTCCCGAGTTGCTCTGGACTCATACCTAGCTTCCTTCGCCTCTGGTAAGGCCTTGTCAAGATTGGCCGCTTTGACTTTGTTAACTTTCTGAAGAACTTGGCACCGACTAATGGCATCCTTCAGCTCAAGTGCCATAGAAGATATTCTCTCCTCGCACTCACACCGAGCAGTCTGCTCGTCCTTCAAATCAGCAGCTGCCTTTCCGGCAGCCGCATTACTCATCTTGGCTTGCTCCTTGGCCCGGGCAAGCTCATCCCGAAGGATTTCAACCGCGGGGGCACCATCTACGGTTAAACATATTGCAAGTCTAAGAGTCATGCTCATATTTCTAATATTTGTATATACTGCCTGCCCCAGGGACATACCTTACGCCTAGTCAAGCCGCCTGTTCATGAGTGTGATGTCGTCATCCGCTACATCAACTTTCTGCTTCAGATGTGCTACTTCTGTAGCTTGAGCAGTCGCCACGAATGTAACAGCCTATGTTTAAATTAGTCAGAATATTTTTTGGATATATTTATTGACGCTCTGATTGCCTCCTTTTGGATGCCAATCAGAGTCTCATGGGCTACTACCTGTACACAGGTGCATTTTGTGTTTATGACATTTTTGAAAATACTACATCACGTACCTCGAAGCCTCCTAACAGGCTCATGAAGGCCTCATTCAATCCGCTTTTCATGGACAAAACCTTTTCAACCACCGTACCCATCAAGGTATGATGTTCCTCTAAGATGGATGCATGTCACAATGTGTCCGGAAATGTATCCGGCACCTTCGGATCCGGAGCAGTATGTGTCGTCCCTCGGAAACCGGATAGTCCGGGGCCTTTGTTGTCATTTCTTGTGTTGTTCGCAAACCCTGGACCCTGGGCGGCGGAAGTATTATCTTTGGGCCCAGTCCTTGATGTCCCTCGCACCGTCTGTTGATCGGGAGAGATCCTCCGGGACGACACCTCGGTGTCATCTGCCTTATCAGGCAAGGAGATTTGTGGAGGTGTCTCACTTTCCATCATCTCCGGAAGAAGATCCCCCGAAGAGGAGGACTGTTGAGGAAGGCGGCATGCCGGACTACAAACATATATTTTGAAATATTATTCTGGCAACCAGGAAAGAATGGGATATGTTTAAAACGCCCTGGTTCACTTACGATTCGGTTAAGGGCCTATCTCTGCAGAGTGATTGCGTGTTAACGTCACCCCCTGACTGGGATTTCTTCCTCCGCTTAGAAGCTTCTTTCTCCAAGTCTTCGTAGGCGGTCCGTTTCTTCCCATAAGGAGAAGGGATGTCAGTTTGCCCTTCCCTTCCGCCTTTGGAAGAGGAAGTTCCAATTTCCCCGGATAAATTGCCTGGTGTGCCTCCAGAGGAGAGACTACCTTGGGCCTCCTTGCTCTTCACCTTGTCTTCCCTCACCGGCGCTTGATGGGGTGCCGGATCCAGCATCCTAGTTAACACTGGATCCACTGAGTCTTCGGGAAGAGGAGTCGAACACCTAATTCTCTCCGCCTTCTTTAACCAGCTCTGGCCGAGTAGAATTTTATCATTACATTGTTGAGGAATTTGACAAACCTGTGTTCGGAAGTTAAATGCTTACCGGGGTATCTGGATGATTGCAGTCAAGACCAATGTCTTCTGTAGTATCCAGCCACTCTTTTCATGTGCCGAAGAACAATTTCCACATCTCTCTGAGCATCTTGTGAGAGAGGTGCTGAAGAGTCCATGGACCTTCTGGATTGAACTCCTACATGCGGAGAGGGCGTCGCTGACAAGGTAGGATCCGGCGGACTAGCATTACCTGGATTACATTGATAAGACCGGTGTCCTTCTCAATGAGTCTCCGAATACGACTTTGCAGCGTCCTCACTTCATCAATATATCCCTAGTCCATCCCTCTATTAATCCACGACGTGAGCTATGGCAGAGGGCCAGATCGAAACTCAGGTGTAATTGCCCACTTCTTACCACGAGGTTCAGTGATATAAAACCACTCCTGTTGCCATAGGTCGGAGGACTCTGCGAAGGAACCCTTTGGCCAAGAAGAATTGATAAGCTTGTTTATTGAAGCACCTCTGCACTCCGCTTGTTTCCCTTCTACTACCTTCGGTTTCACCATAAAGGTTTTAAGCCATAAGCCAAAGTGTGGGGTAATGCGGAGGAAGGCCTCACACATGATGATGAATGCCGAGATGTGAAGGAAAGAGTCTGGAGCTAGATCATGGAAATCTAGTCCGTAATAAAACAAGAGCCCTCGAATGAAGGGATGAAAGGCAAAACCTAGCCCTCAGACGAAGTGAGAGATAAACACAACCCTCACATTGGATCTGGGAGTAGGATAACCTGCCCTTGAGCAGGAAGCCTATGGAGGATTTCCGCAGTCAAGTATCTTGCCTCCCTGAGCTTCGTGATGTCCTCCTCTGTGATAGAAGAGGCCGTCCATCGGCCTTGAAGGCTGGGTCCGGACATGGCCGGAGGTCCGAAGCGACTGGGTTAAACCTTGGGTGTTGGAACTTTAGGTGGGAGGAGGAGAGGGTTAGCGTGGAAGGAAAAAGACAGGTCTTGGCCTCTTTATAAAGACGACGAATATCAAACGTCCCCTACGTGGCCTTAAAACATGCCTATTCCCAAGGAATCATACCAATGGAATGGTTGGGTTACCCACGCCCATGTTGATGAGAATCCCGTGATAAGGGGACACGATCTCTGCTTCGACAAGACGTGCCAATAGAACCGCCTCGCGAAACATGGAGTAGCAGGTTGGAAAAATGATTCGAAATAATGATCGGACGATGAAGTAATGTCGCATTGCAAAAAAATTGTCAGCGGATTGGACTCGTGAAAATATTATACTCTCTACGGTTGTGTGTGATATTTGTTTTGCAGAGCCGGACGCGTGGAGTAATCGGAGAAGGAACCCGCCTTGCAATGCCGAAGACAATCTGCCCGCCGGACTGATCGTTATTGAAGGCTGGTTCAGGGGCTACTGAGGGAGTCCTGGATTAAGGGGTCCTCGGAAAGCTGGACTATATACATGGGCCGGACTGTTGGGCTATGAAGATACAAGATAGAAGACTTCGTCTCGTGTCCATATGGGACTTTCCTTTGCGTGGAAGGCAAGCTTGGCGATTCGGATATGTAAATTCCTTTCTCTGTAACCGACTTTGTGTAACCCTAGCCCCCTCCGGGTCTATATAAACCAGAGGGTTTAGTCCGTAGAACAAAAATCATAATCATAGGCTAACTTCTAGGGTTTAGCCATTACGATCTCGTGGTAGATCAACTCTTGTAATACTCGTATTCATCAAGATCAATCAAGCAGGAAGTAGGGTATTACCTCCATAGAGAGGGCCCGAACCTGGGTAAACATTGTTTCCCCCGCCTCCTGTTACCATTAGCCTTAGGCGCGCAGTTTGGGATCCCCTACTGTCGGTGTCAAAACCGGCGGATCTCGGGTAGGGGGGTCCCGAACTGTACGTCTAAGACTAGTGGTAACAGGAGACTGGGGACACGATGTTTACCCAGGTTCGGGCCCTCTCAATGGAGGTAATACCCTACTTCCTGCTTGATTGATCTTGATGATATGAGTATTACAAGAGTTGATCTACCACGAGATCAGAGAGGCTGAACCCTAGAAGCTAGCCTATGGTATGATTGTTGTTCTGTCCTACGGACTAAACCCTCCGGTTTATATAGACATCGAAGGGGGCTAGGGTTACACAGAGTCGGTTACAGAGAAGGAGATCTACATCCGAATCGCCAAGCTTGCCTTCCACGCCAAGGAGAGTCCCATCCGGACACGGGGCGAAGTCTTCAATCTTGTATCTTCATAGTCCATCAGTCCGGCCAAAGTACATAGTCCGGCTATCTGGATACCCCCTTATCCAGAACCTCCTCAGTAGCCCCTGAACCAGGCTTCAATGACGATGAGTCCAGCACGTAGATTGTCTTCGGCATTGCGAGGCGGGTCCCATCTTCGAATACTCCAAGATAAATTCCGAACACAAGGACCGTGTCCGGCTCTATAAGACAAATTTCATGTACCACCGTAGAGAGAATAATAAACCACAAATTTAACTGCTGACAACTCTTTGAAATGTGACATCACGCCACGGTCCGGCTTTTATTCAAACCATCCTCTACAACCTGCTTCTGCACATATTGAGAAGCGGTTTCCTTGGCACGTCTTATCAAAGCAGAGATCGTGCCCCCTTATCACGGGGTTCTCTTTAATACGGGCGTAGGTAACCCAACCGTACCACCAATCATGGTGAGTGGGGAACGAGCAGGTTCCATTAGGCAAGCGGGGAGGCACAAAGCTTCATTGCCTCTATAAAGGGGAAAGGCATCTCCCGTTCTACCCACGCCCTCTTCTCCTTCTATTCGTCCCTTCCTTTTTGCCCGAGCCCTAGGGCCCAAGCGTTCATCCTCCCACCAACAAAGGTTCTCCGGAAATGTCCGGATCTGGAGCAGGAGGCAAGTGGATGGCCTCCTCCGTCCAGGAGAAGGATATTAAAAAACTGCGGGCGGCCAGGTATCTGGCCAAGAAAATCGGCCACCGTCTTCCGGCGGCAGGACAGATTGTCCCTACATCGGAGCCCCATGAGAGGGTCGTTTTCCTCCCTCATTTCGTCCGCGGGCTTGGGTTTCCCCTTCACCCTTTTGTTCGCGGCATCATGTATTACTACGGGATTGATTTTCACGATCTATCCCCCAATTCCTTCCTCAACATCTCGACGTTTATCATCGTGTGCGAGACCTTTCTCCGCATCTTGCCGCACTTCGGGCTATGGCTGAAGATCTTCAACGTGAAGCCCAAAGTGGTGAATGGCGAACATGCCAAGTGCGGAGGCGCCATGGTGAGCAGGATGCCCAAGGTCACATGGCCGATGGGTACTTCCAACGACTCCGTCAAGGAGTGGCAGCAGCAGTGGTTCTACATCACTGAGCCGCATGGCAAAAAGTGGGCCGCTGCTCCTGAGTTTCGATCTGGAGCCCCCTTGCGGCTCATGTCCTGGCCCAAGAAGGACGTGAACTGGTCGTCGTCCAACAAACTGTCAGTAATCAAGGCGTGTGTCAAAGGTATGGAAGACAGGGCCATGAGGCTTGTTGATGTAGTCCATGTGATGCTGGTCCGCCTGATCCTTCCTTGTCAGCACAGAAGCTGCAATTTGTGGGAGTATGACCCGGCCGAGCACCAGACCCTGCGGGAGCTTTTTGGCTCCTCGCACAAGGGCATCTGGAAGGTGCTCTTCAAGTCTGGCAAACCGTGGCCGGACTCCACCGTGGACCATGGGTACCAACTATCCCACCCCGCAAGTCTGGTAAGTCATCATTATGTCTTTGCCATCCGCATGCTTTATTGGTATGTCCCGAGGGAGATGTTTTTTAAAGTGCCTTTCCACGATTACCTCAGGGATGGATGAAGAAGGTGGGGCGGATTCATTGTCCGGCCCCGTTGCCCGAAGAACCAGCCGGACCACTTGTGACGAAGATGCCGGTCCCAGCGCCTTACGAGGCGCCGAAGAAAGAGGCCAACAAAAAGGCCAAGGAGACCAGGAGCGGTCTCCGTCGTCGCGGTGCCTCGGACACGAAGTCCGAAGACTCTAGTGACCCTCCCTCCTCCAAAGAGGACAAGGAGGAGGAAGAGGACGAGGAGGAGGAAGAGGACGAGGAGGAGAAAGAAGAGGATGAGGAGGAAGAAGAGCTCGAGTCCCCTATGAGGGGGAGGAAGAAAAGGACAGCCTCCTCATCCTTAGAGGCAGATTCGCCTAAGAAGGGAAGAACATTCATCCCCGAGGCATCCACCACGGCTACCGACAGCAGCCCGGAGTGGGATCCCCGGGCCCAACCCCTGGTAAACTCGTAAGTGCATGAAATCCGAACATATCCATGCATCCAGAATTACTAGAATGTAGTATTTTGATTTGCACCGTACTTTCTACAGTCCGGCGAGGTCTCCTGCCAAACAGTCCTCATCGGAGGATTCGTTGAGTTCTGACGCCTTGGAGAGCGAGACACCTCCAAGGGCCCCTTCCCCAAAGCCTGGCTGTGACACTGAGGTGTCATCCCAAAGGGACCTAAGCCGGGGGGCGTACCTCGGAGGCCGGACACGTGGGAGCGGCGGTTCCCATGAAAATCGACGGCGGGGGCGATCTTGGATTCGGCCCACAGCCAGACACAGTCCCAGAGACCCTTAAGGCTCCGTGATCAGGCAGGCAGCCCATCTTGTTTGGAGGGGGTGATCCTGCTCCACCCTCGATCTCTGTCCAACCAAAGGTGTCGGGCGGCCTATCGACAGCGCTGGAGAGCGCTTCCATCATTGATGAACATCGCGCCCTTATGGGCGCGGTGATAGAAAAGATTCAGGCCGCCGAGAGCGGACTGAATGAATCCTGCATTAGCCTTATAAAAGGCTTGGAGTTATGTTTTAGGAGTTGTTAGAAGATTGTCATAGTATAGATAGTAGCCCCTGATACATTGTTCGGAGAGGACAGGAACCGGACAGGGGATCAAAGTTCTGTTCGTAGGAGACTCAGCTAATGACATAGATCTTTTGCTTTATGAATCAGGCGTCTGCAGTGACTTCCTCCTCTCATACTGCGCAGGTGTCCGGACTCAAGCAGAGTCTGGAGCGGGCCGAAGAGGAACTCGGCCGAGTGAAGAAGCAGCTGGAGGATAAACAAGGTATGTTTGAAACGTTAGTAAGTTTTAGCACAAGTAAGTAGTTGTGTCTAACTTAAAGCATATATATCGCGCACTCCAGGAGTAAATGCCGAAATTGAGGCGCTCAAGAAGGTTGTTGCCTTGGCCGAAAAGAAGGCAGCCGTGGAGCAAGCTCTCCGCGAGAAGCACGAGGCCAGGGTCGTGGAAGCTGAACGAGAGCTTCAGGAGGTCGTGAAGAAAAGCGAGACTTTGGAGCAGAGTCTATCATTGAAAGAATCTAAACTCGTTCAAGCTCTCCAGGCTGCAAATGACGCTCGGGAGGAAGCCCAGATTGCTCTGAAGGATATCTAGGAGGCACGGAAGATTGCGGCTGGTAAGGGTTTTCTTATTCAGAGCAATTTGTATGCGGCCGCAGGGAAGATTCATGGTGATCCATTGAATCCTGGTTTTTCCAGGGGCGTTTGTGGATCTGCCACACAGCATATCTGATGCTGCCCTATTCTGCCGAGCTGAGGAGAAGGAAACTGCGGAGAAGCTCTTCTAGTCGCAGTATTTGGCGCCGAATTATCCGGTGCCGTTTGTTGACCAGCTGAAGCAGCTGATTGAACTGCATCAGGCGACTGAACTAGCCATGAAGGATTTGGTTATCTGGCTATGGCCCCCCGAACCCATTCCGAGCAGTTTCTTTGGGCTCATAAAGCGAATTGTGAGTGCCTGCCCTCGGCTGGACATTATTAAGCGGTTGGTTTGTATAGAAGGTGCACGAATGGCATTTGCCCGTGTGAAAGTGCACTGGGGGAAGCTTGATGCTGAGAAGCTGATGACCGAGGGGCCGCCAAAGGGGAAGGAGCACCGCAAGCCCGAATTATATTATGATGGTGTCCTAAAAGGGGCCCGCCTTGTGGCAGAGCAATGTGCAAAAGACATTATTTTTCCCTAAAGGCAGTTGTGTTGTCCTTTGTAAGGCGGAACAAAGTCACTTTTATGTATGTGCCTGTTATGTGTGAATTTAATTCCTGTGCGGCCGTTTTATATGTTAGTCTTGAGAATTGGCCAGTCGTCGGCTTCTGCCCCCACGTAGGAACTACGAGGGTGTTCGGGATACACCTGAACACTCTTTATCCCATTCTTGGGTCCATGAAGGAGCTGTTCAGCATAGCGAACCAGGCAATCGGACTATAGGGCTTTATTACTCTCACTTAGCCATAGGAATTCGAGTATGGGAGGCGCAGCCCCTGGTGTTCGGAAGACCGCACGAGGGGTTCTAATAGTGCCTGATCGGTAGATCGATCCTTCGCACTCTGCATTTTATTATGGCATTATGCGGAATAAATCTTTAAAGATTTTACAACCTCTCGAACAGCTAACTAGCTCTCGCCTTATCATGACAGTCAGTTTTCGGCTTTCTCTGCTGAGGTGTTCGTCCGGCAGAACCGGGACACAATCGCAGCAGTTCTCCCAGCGCTACCTTAGCCGATGTTGCGGAACGTAAGGTACCAAAACATGGGAGCCGGGCAAACCCAACTAATGACCCAAGACATGATTCAGAGCTGATGCATATAATGCTATAAGCTCGGGGTGCTGAACGACCGAGAAGGTGGTCGGACTTTGTTGCCATAGTGCGGGCGCAATGAAGCCCCTGGCGTTTTAAGGCACGACATGAAGTTTCGGATGTCGTGATGACAAAGTGTCGATGAGAAATGATAGTAGGTAAGCGTCAAATGACTCTACATGTTGTATTCAAGTAATACGACTATGCGTATGAGTACGGTGTATGTTATAAAAGAGAGGCATGATGGCATAACCTGTTGGGACTGGGCGGTAGCGAGCTATGCACAGATCCGAAGTAGTATCCAGATTGGATTCGGGTGGTGTGAAGATACCCCCTTTGTGCGTCCGAGCTGTTTACATGTCACCGGTCCAGTTGTGCGCAAAGGCAAGCCTGCAAAAAATGCTAAATGTGTGTGCGTGTTGCACAACGGCTGAGACGTGGGATGTGGCCCGTCCAGCTTATGCCGGAGGGCCTGTTTGAGCCCTGATCAGGCTAAGGTATCATGAAGTAGTTCGGACTCCTTTATTGGTGTCCGGGAGTTTGGCTATCGAATCAAGGTTCAATTGAAAAAGCTGCGACTCGCTGCTTCTGTTACTAAGGTGGCCGAATACTTGTCAGCGCCGAGGTGAAGTTCGGTCTTGTCCGTAAGTGTGACTACATTACGTGGGTCTGATCCTCGAGTGATCAATCGCTGTCCGACGCACCGTGTCCTTGAGCAGCAAGTTTGGACTGTTGTCACCGCAACCAGGGGAATACCTCTGGTTGATATTGGCCGGACAATCTAGTCGATCGAAGATGATCGGTCATATTTTTATACGACGGGGCAACTTGCTTTGTTGAGGTGTCGTACCGAAGAGTGTACATCTGCTCATGTGTGGATGGTGTTCACGGCCTTGGTTGGTGGAAGAAATTTCTTTTGCCCTGTGCTGTTTGACGATCTGGGTTTTTTTCCAGTATCCGTCCGTCGCCTGTTCATCTGGGCTGACCTGCCCGTGTTCTTGTTCGGCTTGCTTGAAGGTAGGCTGATCAGGATTATGTTCCTCTTCGGCGCTGTCTGGATTATTTTCTTCTCCGGTGCTAGTGTTGCTGTGGCGGGGCTTGGAGAGGCGCCGATGACGCCCATGCTTTGATTTTTTCCCTGAGGGGTTATCTCTTGTTGCCTCATCACCATTGTTTTCTTTGGGAGTATCCACCATATATATATGATATGAAGAGGTGGCAGTCCAGCGTCCTATGGGCGGTGGTTCCTGTTCTTCTCCCGCATTGTCGTCTATTCCGTCAATGTCTTTTGAGTCGAAGTTAAGCACGTCGGTTAAATCATCGGCCGTGGCTATGAAGTGGGTGGTGGGTGGGTGACGAATTTCTTCGTCGCCTGCTTCCCACTCGAGCCGAACATAGTTCAGCCAGGAATCTCCTGGTAGAGAGAGAGAAACCTTAATGAATTTGGCACATCACCAAAGGGGGAGTGCTGGAAGACATCCGCGGCGGTGAATTCCAAGACCGGAGCCCAATCAGATTTGATGGGCATGGATGCACGCGGTCCGGGACCTACGACTGAAAACAAGTCCGGGGGTCCGGAGGCATAGATTTCCTTAGAAGCGGAGTCTGTGTTCGGCTCCAACGCCGATAGGTGTGCGGCCTCCGTGGCGGGGTCCATCCACCCGTCCTCAGACGGCACGATCTGTTCTGGATCAAAGTTCGGAGCCATGGCATGCGCGATATCCCGAGTACTGCCCGACGGCAGATATAAGTCATGCGCGTGGCGATCGTTCGGCGTTCCTGACGTGGGCTCAAGTCCCTTGAAGATCAAGTCTCCGCGGATGTCGGTAATGTAGTTTAGGTTCCCGAACCTGACCTAACGGCCAAGGGCGTAGCTATCGATCTGCTCCAGATGGCCAAGCGAGTTGGCCCGTAGTGCGAAGCCGCCGAACACGAAGATCTGTCCGGGGAGAAAAGTCTCACCCTGGACGGAGTTGTTGAAGATTGGAGAAGCCATCGAGCCTTACAGCGACGAAACAGAGGAACTCTCAATGAAAGCACCAATGTTGGTGTCAAAACTCTCTCGAAACTATACGTCTAAGGCTAATGGTAACAGGAGACTGGGGATACGATGTTTACCCAGGTTCGGGCCCCCTCGATGGAGGTAATACCCTACTTCCTGCTTGATTGATCTTGATGATATGAGTATTACAAGAGTTTATCTACCACGAGATCAGAGAGGCTGAACCCTAGAAACTAGCCTATGGTATGATTGTTGTTCTGTCCTACGGACTAAACCCTCCGGTTTATATAGACACTGGAGGGGGCTAGGGTTACACAGAGTCGGTTACAGAGAAGGAGATCTACATCCGAATCGCCAAGCTTGCCTTCCACGCCAAGGAGAGTCCCATCCGGACACGGGACGAAGTCTTCAATCTTGTATCTTCATAGTCCATCAGTCCGGCCAAAGTACATAGTCCGGCTGTCCGGATACCCCCTTATCCAGGACTCCCTCACCTACCCGAGATCCGCCGGTTTTGACACCGACACGCGGATTCCGTCAGTCCGCTGGAGTCGACTTCACCGACACTTTTTCTCCGGTTGTCAAACCGGGCACGATTCATGTAGTCCTTCAGCTTGCGGTCTCTCGCGCATGGCCGGTGCATCAGATGGATGTGTCGAACACATTCCTGCATGGCCATCTCTCGGAGCAGGTCTTCTGTCAGCAACCCACTGGTTTCGTCGATGCGGCTCACCCCGATCATGTGTGCTTGCTCTCCCGCTCTTTATACGGATTGAAGTAGACCCCTCGAGCCTAGTACCAGTGCATCGCCGCCTTCCTGCAGCAGCTTGGGTTTTGAGGTACTCGCTCCGACGCCTCGCTATTTGTCTACCATCAGGGCCAGACGACTGCTTAGCTGCTCCTATGTGTAGACGACATCATCCTGACGGCCTCCTCCACTAAGATTCTTCGCATCTTACTGCTCGCCTCAGCGCTGAGTTCGCCATTAAGGACCTCGGTCCATTGCACTACTTCCTCGGGATTGAGGTGGTGCAACGCGCCAATGGGTTCTTTCTCCATCAGCAGCAGTACGCCTAGGACCTTCTTCAGCGGGTAGGCATGCTTAACTGCAAACCTGTCCCCACGCATGTCGACACGAAGGCCAAGGTCTCTGCGCTCAACGGCTCGCCCACGTCAGATGTGGTGTTTTATTGCTCCATCATCGGCGCACTTCAGTACTTGACGCTCACCCGCAGTCGATATGCCATCTAGCAGGTGTGCCTTCACATGCACGCTTCTCGTGACACTCACTAGAACCTGGTGAGGCGGATTCTTCGGTACGGCTCTAGGTCTCACGTTGACGGCCTCGTCCTCGACCGACCTTGTTGCCTACAGTGATGCCGATTGGGCTGGCTGTCCGGACACACGGCGCTGCACTTCAGGCTACTGTGTCTACCTGGGGCCCTCGCTCATATCGTGGTCGTCTAAGCGACAACCCACGGTATCTCACTCCAGCGCCGAGGCTGAGTATCGTGTTGTGGCCAATGCCGTTGCCGAGTGCTCGTGGATCAGGCAGCTTCTCCAGGAGTTCCTCCTTGACGTTTCGACGGCCACCATTGTCTATTGTGACAATGTCTCAGCGGTCTACCTCTCCGCCAACCCTGTTCATCATCGTCGCATGAAGCACATTGAGCTCGACATTCACTTCGCGCGTGAGCAGGTGGCTCTCGGACGTGTCCGCGTTCTACACGTTCCTACTGCTCAGCAGTTTGCCGATGTCATGACCAAGGGGTTACCGATGCCTACATTTGAGGAGTTCCGGTCCAGGCTATGCGTCACCGGTGACGTATCGACTGCGGGGGGTGTTAAACATATTATGTAGGTCTACACGCATGTATATGGTTAGGATAATCTCCTACCGGCCCCGCCTCTAGTTTCTTTGTATAGATGAGGCTGAGGGCTTCCCTTTACATATATACGTGTGTTGGGCACCCGATCAATATCGAGAGTTGCATTGCCTTCCAACAGAAAACATCAAAATGTGGTTAAATAGTTCTGCAACCGTATTTTATACTCCCTTAGTCCCAAAATTCTTATCTTAGATTTGTCTAGATACTGATGTATCTAATACTAAAACTGACTTGATACATCTGTATTTAGACAAATCTAAGACAAGAATTTTGGAACGGAGGGAGTACTATTTTATTTGGTATCAAGTATGTACCCTTTAAGTTTGTTTGAGACTAGGTTGTTAAAAAGTTGAGCACACCGTACTTAGTCTCAGACTTGGCTTCCTCAACATTCATTTGATTGGACATTATTGGACCCAGTGTATGTGTGTGTGTTGCTTGATTGGTGCTCTTCGCCGGCGCTATTCGTCACGCTGTGTACCTGCCGGCGGTATGCACACACATGAGGAGGGCCAGCCGGCCTGGACACTGCAGACCACAGAGCGTATTATTGTCTCCCGCATGAAACGGAGCGCCGGCCGATCCATCCATATATATGTGTGTGTGCGCGATCTTCTGCGGATTGGATTTTCCCTACTCAACCATCGCGCTCAGGGTCGGGGCCATGAGGAGACCAACCCAAGCGCATCTCGTCGGCACTGCCGCGCTCTTCCTGCTGGCGGCTGCCATCTCCGCGACAACCGTCGCCGTGGTGAACTCGGAGGCCGATGCCTCTCTGAACCTTTGGAGGAACAACCTCGGAGGCCCCATCCCGGCCAGCATATCACGGCTGCGGGTTCAACGACTCCATCCCGCCGCAGCTTGGTGACATGCCAAGCCTCGCCGCCCTCTATCTCTACGAGAACAACCTTAGTGGTGAGATCCCACGCCAGCTCTGCAACCTTCTCTCCATCCAGTCGTTGGACATGTTCAACAACCGACTCACCGGGGAGCTCCCGAACTGCTGGTGCAACCTGCAGTCTCTGCGGTACATGCGCCTGTCAAACAATCGGCTCACCAGGGAGCTCCCGGATTGCTGGTGGAACCTACAGGCTCTGGAGTCCATGTTCCTGTCCAACAACTCCTTCTCAGTTGAAATCCCGGCGGTTAAGCCAAGCCACAACCGCTCTCTCACGTCACTGTCTCTTGCCGGAAATGCCTTTTCCGGAGCCCTCCCACTCCTAGAGGGTTGCAACTCGCTCGCTATCCTCGACCTCAGCAGCAATATGTTTAACAACACCATTCCGCCACAGCTCAGTAGCATGCGCAGCCTCACCGACCTCCGGCTCTACAATAACAACCTCGTCGGCAACATCCCGCACCAGCTCTGCAGCCACCTCTCCATCCAGACATTGGACCTGTCAAACAACCGGCTCACCGGGGATCTCCCGGACTGCTGGTGCAAATTCCAGGCTTTGATGTTCATGGACCTATCGAACAACCGTCTCACCGGCAAGCTCCCGGACTGCTGGTGGAGCCTAGAGGCTCTGATTTTCATGGATCTATCCAACAACTCCTTCTCAAGTAAAATTCCCGCAGCTATGGCAAGCCACAGCTGCTCTCTTAGGTCTCTTTACCTTGCTGGAAATGGCTTCATTGGTGCCTTCCCTACCGTTCTAGAGGGCTGCAACTCGCTGTCCAGCCTAGACATGGGGAATAACAAGTTCTTTGGTGTTATCCCTCCATGGATCGGAAGTCAGATCCCATTGTTGAGAATCCTTAGCCTGAAATCAAATAATTTCACTGGAGAAATTCCTCTAGAGTTATCACGCCTTTCGCAACTTCAGCTGCTCGACATGGCAAACAATAGCTTGACCGGCTCGATTCCGGTAGCCTTCGGCAGCTTGACCTCCATGATGCATCCAAAAAATCTATCGACTACAAAACCGTCTGACAAGTTTAATTACTATGACAGAATCGACATAATTTGGAAGGGCCAGTACACGATATTTAGAAAAGATATCCACTTATTAGCCGGTATCGATTTGTCGGGCAATTTGTTGTCTCGGTGCATTCCTGAAGAGCTAACCAACCTTCAGGGCCTCCAATTTCTAAACCTGTCCAGAAACAATTTGTCATGTAGCATTCCTAAAAACATTGGTAGTTTGACTTTTCTCGAGTCCCTTGATCTATCATCTAATGGCCTTACAGGAGCCATTCCGTGGAGCATCTCGAGCTTACCATGGCTCGCCTCGTTGAATGTCTCGAACAATCTTTTGTCGGGCAAGATACCCACCGGGAATCAGCTTCAGACCCTGACTGACCCATCAATTTACTTCAACAATTCTGGGCTATGTGGATTTCCTCTAAACATTTCATGTGCCAATACTTCGCTTGCACCGGACGAGAGAAATGGTGAAGAGGAGGACCACTGGATGTACTACTGTGTGATTGCTGGGATTGTGTCTGGTCTCTGGTTGTGGTTTGGTACGCTCTTTACAGTTAAGTCCTGGAGATGTTGTTTTCTTTCCTTCGTGAATGGTATGCAATGTAAAATTATGAAAAATTGAGACATTTAGTTGTGTTATCTGCAATATTGTACCTCTTTCATTATTATTTTTCGCGAATGTACCAATTAATAGCATCGAATCCCTTGGTAAATTTGGTCGTAATGCGTCTCACTCCCATATTTCTTCTCAAATTCATTTGATTACGTTTTTCCTGTACAAAGATAGATCGATCTTGCCATGGCGCCATGCCATTCATGCACGCGGAGGATCGCAGCAGAGTTTGAGGTGCTACTTCACTATTCTATCTATCTCTTCTACGACGTATTCGATCGATCTCACGTTCACCTGAAGAGGCTCGCCGTCGTTGTTGGCTGCGTGAACGTCTCCAACCGCAGCTCCGTCAGGTCCACCGCCTCCTGCTCCGCCGACCGCCCAGCTCCGGCCCATCGCCGCCGGTGTGCCGATGTTAACCGCGACCTTGCCCGACAAGATGGTGCCCTTTGCATTGCTACCGTTCCCTCTGTGTGCAGGTGAACACGGCGACGGCCGTCGTCGCCGTCCTGCCACCCTGAGCATTCCTGTGGCCTCTCGGCACGGAAGCCCGGGGCGAAGGTGCCGGTGGCGACGGCACTTATCCGCGAGGGTTGCGATGGTGGAGAGGATCTGGACGACCTCGGTCATGGTGGGCCTGGCCTCGGGGTCCCACTGCAGGCACTCCCTAGCCTGGTGCGCCATGATCTGCATCTCCTCCGGCTGGAACGCGCCCTTGAGCGCCGAGTCCGGCAGCTCCGCCACCACCAGCCTGCTGTCCCGCAGCCGCGACGTCGCCCACATCACGAGGCTCTCGTCCGCGCCGCCGTCGCTGCTCCTCTTGTGCGCCGGCTGCCGGCCGGTGATGAGCTCCAGCACCACCACGTCAAAGCTGAACACGACGGACTTGAGCGACGCCTTGCCGACGATGGCGTACTCGGGGGCGAAGTACCCGAAGGTGCCCAGCATGCGCGCCGGCGAGCTGGAGCAGCTGGTCACGCTGTCGTTCATCAGGCAATTGGTCATGCCCAGGTCCGTGATCCTGGCCCTGAACCTGTCGTCAAGCAGGATGTTGGTGGACTTGATGTCCCGGTGGAGAATGCGCGGCGCCGCGGCCTCGTGGAGGTACTCGAGGCCCCTCGCCGCGCCCAGCGCCACGCCGACGCGCGTCGCCCTGTCCATGGGGTTTCTTGTTGAGGTCGTCCAGGCACTCCTGCACGTTGCCGTTGGTCATGCACACGAACACCAGCAGCCGCTCCAGCTTCGAGCAGTACCCCAGCAGCAGAACCATGTGGCGGTGGTTCAACCTCGACAGCAGCTCGATCTGTTCATTAATGGCCATGGATCATGGATTCTTTTTCAGAGTACAGACTTTTTTGGAAAAGTGCGCATATCAATCCTGTACGGTATTAGCCTATAGTTAGACTTTCAGATGTTACGGATGCTTGATTTGGTGGTGGTCAGAGATCTCACGCTCGGCAAGGCTTATAAAAGAGTGTATAGGCTGAAGCAGCGTTTCGGTGCTCGCGCTTAGATGAGCCCGATATCTGCGCCGCTCCTGCATGTGTCGACATGTCAAAAATCGCTCTGCCACGTCAGACCATGACCCGCGTTAAAGCTTCATACAGCCGCCATATGAGCGTGCGCATGGGATAGTTTGGTAGGACGTGGGGTGGGGGGGGGGGTGTTCCGTTAGGACGAGGCTCTGAGCCACGGCTCGAGACATGAAGGATGTCGTGGGCCAAGGAACAGGTATGCTTGTGTAAACCTCGTGTAAGAGGCACGTGTCGAAGTAAAAGACGTGTTCTCGGGATGGGTTTGTAGTGTGCGGTTGGTTCCACGAAACCACTAATTGAGGAGTACTTCTTTCAAAGACTACTCTCACCTTTTCAAGTCGTGACAAGTGACATGTTAAGTATAAGGGCATGTACAATAATGCTATCTTAGGAATGTCACCTAGAATAAATGATGAGATGGAGGAGAGAAAACTCATAAGAAAGGCTTGTTTTCTCTTCTTTAAGAGAAGATAAGAGATGATCGCTTATCACAATATGTGTCGCCATGTTTTTAGAAATAGCTAGTTATTGAAAATAATACTAAGAGATAATCCATTATAGACATTTTCTTTTGTCTTCTCTAAATTACATGTAAGACTTAAGACAAGACTATCTTATCAAGCATTATACATGATAAACCACTTGTCACGTTTTCCTTTTTTTTGTAGACTCGTTTATTTAAAGCGTTTTATCTCTTAAACCGTGCGTTCAAACCTCAAATCACTTTCACCGTTGAATTCCTCGCGTCGAGATTTTCAAAATTAGATCATCGGTCAACAGATTTTGATAAACCTTTTTTCAAAATAACGAAAGGAAAAAATCATGCCTTTTATGAAAGGAAAAAATAGTTAATGAGTTATTTTTTTCCGTTTCGGAGAGTAAATACGGATGAATGTGGTCATCACATCATGGGCTGAAGTTTTTCTGGCTTCGGATTGTGATTAGCACAACACGTAGACAGACTAGTCTTCAGAACTGTCTCCTTGGACCGTGATTGGACAAATGGACCGTGTCTGTGTTTTCCATGCATGACCGGTGCTGTCTGATGGCGCCATTCGTCGCGCTGCTGTCGCGACCCCTGCCGGCCGGGCTCACTAACGCATACAAACGACGATGACAAGGACACCGGTGCCAGTTAGAGACTACATACAGAGTGCCAGTACATCCATTATATAGTGTGCGATCCAGTGCCAATACATCTCACCTTGGGTCAGTCCGGACCATGACAAGACGAGTCCACGTTCACCTCGCCGGCGCTGCGGCGTTCCTCCTGCTGGCGGCCACCACCATCCTGGGGACGACGGATGCCGTCGTGACCACGGAGGCCAATGCCCTACTGGCATGGAAGGTCAGCCTCGTCAACGGAACAGCACTCTCCAACTGGACCAGGGCCGCACCCGTCTGTTCTTGGTACGGCGTGTTCTGCGATGATGCCGGTCATGTCACGGAGCTACAGCTCTCCGGAGGACTCGGTCTCTCCGGCGGGCTCGACGCGCTCGACACCATAGCGCTCCCAGCGCTCACCGTTCTGGACCTCAGCGGCAACAACCTTAGGGGTATCATCCCAGCCAGCATCTCGCGGCTGCGCTTGCTCGAAACACTCCACCTCGGCAACAACAACCTTGGGGGCACCATCCCAGCCAGCATCTCGCGGCTGCGCTCCCTCCAATCCCTCGGCCTCAGCATCAACAAACCTTAGGGGCGCCATCCCAGCCAGCATCTCGCAGCTGCGCTCCCTCCGATCCCTCGATCTCAGCAGCAACAACCTTGGGGGCGCCTTCCCAGCCAGCATCTCTCAGCTTCGCTCCCTCCAATCCCTCGACCTCAGCAGCAACAACCTTGGGGTGCCATCCCAGCCAGCATCTCGCGGCTGCGCTCCCTCCTATCCCTCATCCTCAGCAGCAACATGCTCAATGGCTCGATTCCACCCCAGTTCTGCAGGTTAGTCTCCATCCAGGGACTGCTCCTATCGAACAACCGGCTCAGTGGGGAGCTCCCGGCCTGTTGGTGCAATCTCCGAAGGCTGTGGACGATGGACTTGTCCAGGAACTTGCTCACTGGGCAGTTCTTGGGCTGCATGTGGAACATGCGTGGTCTGGAGATGATTGACATGTCCAGCAACTCCTTCTCAGGTGAAATCCCCGTGGCTAAGGCAAACCCCAACTGCTATCTCACGTACGTAGATCTCTCCAAAAATTCCTTTGCTGGAAACATCCCACACCTAGAGGGTTGTGGCTCGATGATGTTTCTGGACCTCAGCAGCAATAGGTTCAACGGCTCCATTCCGGCACAGCTCGGTGACTTGAGCAGCCTCACTAGCCTCTCGCTCTATAATAACGAGCTCGTTGGCAACATCCTGCACCAGCTATGCATGTTACACCAGATTAGAGCGCTAGATTTGTCAAACAACCGGCTCACCGGAGACCTCTCAGTCTGCTGGTGCAACTTCCAACTTCTGGGTTGATTGACCTGTCCAAAAACCTACTCACTGGGAAGCTCCCAAACTGCTGGTGGAACCTGCAGGCACTGCAATTCATGGACCTGTCAAACAACTCCTTCTCAGGTGAAATCCCTAGGGCTAAGGCAGGCAACAATTGCTCTCTCGAGTCATTGTATCTTGCCAAAAATGATTTCTCGGGTGTCCTCCCAGAGGTCCTAAGGGGCTGCAAACTCGTTGGTCACCCTGGACATGGGGAGCAATAGGTTCTTTGGTGCTCTCCCTCCATGGATACCGAGTTCGGTTCCATCACTAAGAATCCTTAGCCTCAGCTCAAACAACTTCACAGGAGAAATTCCTTTGGAGCTATCATGGCTTTCGCAACTTCAGCTGCTTGACATGGCAAACAACAGCTTCACTGGATCAATACCTATAGCCTTCAGTAACTTGACCACCATGAGGAATCCAACAAATATTATGACTCCAAGACCGCTCGATGGATCAAAATATCAGGATAGGGTCGATGTAATGTGGAAGGGCCAAGAGCTCAGATTCCAAAGAACACTCATGTTATTAACCGGTATCGATTTGTCAGGCAATCTGTTGTCCCGATGCATCCCTGAAGAGCTAACCGAAGTTCAGGGACTCCGGTTTTTGAACCTGTCAAGAAACCATCTATCATGCAACATTCCTGAAACATTGGTAGTCTGAATTTTCTCGAGTCCCTAGATCTATCATCCAATGCACTTACAGGATCCATTCCTTCAAGCATCTCGAGCTTATTGACACTCAGCATGTTGAATGTCTCGAACAATCTTTTGTCAGGCAAGATACCCGTTGGGTGTCAGATCCAGACCTTCACAGACCCATTGATTTACTCCAACAATTCAGGGCTATGTGGATTTCCGTTAGAAGTTCTGTGTGCAAATACTTCGCTTGCACCAGATGAGAGAAATAATGAAGAAGTGGACCACTGGACGTACTACTTTGTGATTGCTGGGATTGTGTCTGGTTTCTGGTTGTGGTTTGGGGTGCTCTTTACAGTCAAGACCTGGAGATGTGGTTTTCTCTCGTTTGTCGATGGCATGCAATGTAAGTTTACAAAGCAGGTGCCAAAATAGTTGTGTTTTCTACTTTTTTTACACTGACAGAGTGTGTGTACAAAGTGTCAACGTGCATGTCCATAGGGCTCCCATGTAGACTTCCAGAAGTTTGGAGGCATAGGAGATTTTGTTCAGTTTAGATATTGTTTACATCATGTGTTCTGTTTTCCTTTATGTGATTCTCACGTCGATGTAACAATCTCATGTATGCATGTCCATGGGATAAGCCCCATCTATATATATATATATATATATATATATATATATATATATATATATAATAACACACACACACTTCATGAAGGTGAGATACTTCACACAATTCACAAAAGGTACTCATGTATTTGCGAAAAGAATCAGGATCTAGTATAAATGTTTACAAGACGTACAAAGCTCATCTATACCTACAAATAAAGGAAATAAGTATTCTTACTCCGTCATGCTATTTTATAGAAAACTCCTGTGTCGGTGTACAAAAGTATGGGTACTTCTGTACCCCTTACTAGTGCATGGGCAAACCCAGCCACGGGCAGTCACAATCACGCCTGCAGCAGGCCCTGGCAAAGCAGAGGTAGGCAAAGCCCGAAGACTATCAAAACAGGCACTCGAAGCGCGAGGGGCGAGGGGCAAGCCAGACCACCCCCGGCAAGGGCCTTGCCAGGGCAACCTGCACCAACACCAGCAAGTCCATCACCCTTGGGGCTGAGAGCTCTGACACCATCAACAACGTTAAGATCAAGATCTGTAAAGCGCATGCTCGATAGCATGCAAATCCTCATAAAGATTGGTGGCCCACGGATCCACCTGGGACCAAAAGACGAAGACCCCCGGCAAGACCCTTGCCGGGGACGACTCCAAGGCCCCCGGAAAGCCTTGCCGTGGACGATCACTGGATCGTGGCCAGGCCCGCGCCCGACAAGGTTTCACCACCTCGCCGCCACTCCAGTGCGACGATAGGCGGGCCAACTAAGTAGGCACCTGCGTGGAGGCAATCAGATCTTCATGGAAGCTTACCATTGCACCAACGCGGCAGCTGGTTAGCCAGTGTGGCACTGCATGCCTTGTCAACCTGGACACGCGTCAAGGCGAGGAGGAGCGGCAAAGGATGAGATGGCCTCTGTTGCCGCCCCCAATAAAGCAAGAGGACACGCAGGCAACACATTAAATGCGCCTGTCCTATGTTGATCGAGCGATAAGATCATACAACTGTAGCTTGCCACCTCCTGTGTGCCACTGTGGCAACCCCTTTGCGTATAAAAGGAGGCCCAAGGCGCACAGAGAGAGGATTCAGACTTTTGGACAAAGCACGCACCATAGCTAGTTTAAAAGCGCAAGAACACTCATATAACCAGACAAGCATGACTAGGGTATTACGCATCTTTGCGGCCCGAACCTGGATAAAAATCCCCTGAGTGCTAATGACTCGACCTGCTCTTCGTGCAACTAACCCCCGCCAAACGTAGAAGGGATCCTTGTGACCCCATAGGTGATCGGTTTCCCCGACATCTTTGTGGCGCCAGGTAGGGGGGCATTAGTTGTGAGAATCCGGTCTCTTAGTTAGTGCAGTAGCTTCTTCGTTGCCATGGCTCTGAAGAAGAAGAAGACCGCAACGATCGGCCCATCCGGGGCCGCCCCGCCCGCACCTGCGCAGACGGGCGACGTGGAGGGCACCAGTGGTGGAGGAGATCGAGATCATCCACACCATCCGAATACAAGAAGCCAAGCGTCCGGCGTCCTCCACAGCAGCGATGGTGGTCGGCGCGCCGTCGTGCCCAGGGATGGAGTTGTGTTCACCTGTGGGTGGTGTGGGGACTCCAAGGACAGGTAGGTCGACCTCGCCAACGCACATGTCACGGTCCTCTCAGCTCGTGCACGACGAACCGCGGCACGATGTTGAAGACCCCGGGCACCGCCACGGCAAAAGCCCTCAGCGTCACTCTCAAGACACGCAGGGCTGACATGCACGCCGTGATGCTGGCGAAAAGAGCGCGCAGCCGCGGGAATCGTGATGGGAACTCCTTCTAACATAGTTAGAAGTCGAGTTCCCGCCCATTCCTCGCACTTGTCGCTGCACCCACGCGAGCAGAAGCACTGCCGCAAGTGCAGCTGCTCCTCAACTTTCCTCCTGCCTTATTGGCCATGCCAACGGGGATGGCCACCGGGGAGCAAGCCCCTCGCGGCG
>NC_057810.1:28372217-28396136 GCF_018294505.1 Triticum aestivum
GCGTGGGGAGGCGGCGGCTTGGGCACAGGGCGGGCCGGGGCGGCACGGCGCGACGACGGTGATGGCACGGGGAGGGGAAGGGGGTCACTAGGGCTGCTGGGGCGGCGTGGCGACGGGGGTGGCATGGGGCGGCGGCGGCACGGGGCGGCGGCGGCACGGGCGCGGGCTGAGAGAGAGGGGATAGAGAGATGGGGCGCGGGCGAGCGTCAATAGATTTTAGTTAGGGCACGGTTCTTTGCCGTCTGCTAGCAGACGACAAAGATTCTAGCTAATGGACGTTAGTTTGGCCACTTCTTTGCCGTCTGCTATCGGACGGCAAAGAAAGTTTCCATTAGGTGGTACTCGGTAGTGGGCCATCCTCATTCTATGTCGTTCGCTAGCGGACGACATAGAGGTGGCTGACGACAAACATGGTCTTTGCCGTCAGCTCTTTCTTTGCCGCCAGCTTCTATTAAGCTGAGGGCAAAGACCTTCTTTGCCGTCAGCTAGCAGACGGCAAAGATCTAGCTGACGGCAAAGATCCTAATTCCAGTAGTGTAAGAAGAACCAAATTGTCGATTGTCTGGACGCCGAAGCCTTAGCGGCCTTCAAGCATAGTGTCCGGGATGAATGGCTAGCCAAACACCTCGGCTAGGAAAAACCTAGGACAATGGCAGCCTTCACCACACTCATGGCTAGTTTTTGCGCGAGTGAGGACAGCTGGTTAGCTCGTAGCAGCACCAGTGATCCTGGCACATCCAAAGTCAGGGATGATAATGGAAAGCCATGACACAATAAAAATAAACGTCAAAACAATGAAGAAATCCCACACAATACAGAGGTAAACGCCGGATTCAGGAGCTCCAGACACGGTCAGCCGAAGAAGCCATTTAAAGGCAATAAAGACGGTCCATCCAGCCTGGATAAAATTCTAGATAGGCCCTGCCAAATCCGCGACACCCCCACTAAACCTCCAAACCATACCAACCATAGTTGTTGGGTCTTCAAACATGCCGGCAAACTCACTGCCGAACACAAGGGGAAGGGACCGCAGAGCGAAGACGAGGACGAATCTCGCTAGTCGAACACGGGGGGGACAGAAGAAATTTCCAACGAAGGTGAAGACAGTGAACATGATGTACGTCACCCACATCCCAAAAAGGGAATGCAAATGAACATGATCTGCGCCGGTGAGCCCGTTGCCCCCAAATTTAACCCATGGTCGGCCTGTTCAATCACCTTTGATCGCAGGGATCACCCGACTAGTGTCCGTCACGGGGGCTCGGCTGCCCTAGTGCTCGATCCAATAATCGACGGATACCACCTCACTCGAGTCCTTATGGACGGCGGCAGCATTCTCAATCTGATATATCAGGACACTGTCCGCAAGATGGGGATAGATCCATCAAAAATCAAGCCAAGCATCACAACCTTTAAAGGAGTTATACCGACCATACAGGCCCGCTGCACTGGCTCTTTAACATTCGAGGTCGTATTCGGCTCTCCTGACAACTTTCAAAGCGAAGAGCTAATCTTCGACATAGCTCTATTTCGAAGTGGCTATCATGCATTACTCTGAAGAACGGCCTTCGCCCGCTTCAATGCAGTCCCGCATTATGCCTATCTAAAGCTCAAAATGCCTGGACCGCGCGGTGTCATCACGGTCAGTGAAAACACGGAGCGCTCTCTTCGTACTGAAGAATACACGGCGGCTCTAGCAGTCGAAGCCCAAAATGGCCTATTCAATCCGAATAGCTCATCGGTTGTTA
This sequence comes from Triticum aestivum, assembly GCF_018294505.1. Taxonomy (NCBI): domain Eukaryota; kingdom Viridiplantae; phylum Streptophyta; class Magnoliopsida; order Poales; family Poaceae; genus Triticum; species Triticum aestivum. Next base: position 28,373,966 of record NC_057810.1, read on the forward strand.
TGACCGCAGACACAGCTAAATGTGTCGAGTGCACGCCTCAGTATGGCAGCTCGGATAAATCCAAACCCAATTAGCAGTTACGCCCCCGTCGACTACCCAACAAGGTGATGCCATACATGCCTCGTATACACAAGTATACCCTCAAAATTTCTTGGGCAGCGACGGGGGCACACTGCATACAAACAGTCCGTAGTTTGGCTTGACCCTATTTGGACTCTAGAAATTATATTTCAATATTCATCAAACAAACCAGCTCTGTTTATGGCCACACTGGATTCCTTTTTACAGGCTCTCTTTTTTTACAGCCAGCCATCACACCACCCTTCTTGGACACATCACAAAGGAGAAAACGGCGCAGACGTGCAGCAGGGCCCTGCACCAAGGTTTCTTTTTAGATTAAGCCCCTGCGTAAACCTTTTTTTATCTCTTTTTGTTTTATACTTTCCTGGCATATAAAATGTCCAAGGAGGTTATCGGCATTATCTGTAAGAATACGTCTTGCCGTCTTAATGGTGGATGTTATAAAAGCAGCTTGATTCAAAATGTGTTTGGAGTTTTATTCTCCCACCACCTGCGTTCTTTCTCCATACCAGATTGCCATATGTGCCTTGAAACCAAGGTTCATTACCAGGGGCTGTCGTCACCCCGGTATATGTTGAAAAGTCTGAACACCTTAAGGAGTGTTCGGTGTCGCGAGTTTGGCCTTATATGCATCAGCTTCGAATCATGTCTTTGGTCAATAGTTGGGTTGCCCGGCTCCTGTGCTTGCTACCCTACGTTCTGCTATATCGGCTAGGGTAGTAAAGGGAGAACTACTGCGATTGTGTTCTGGTTCTTCAAGATGAGCACCTCAGTAGAGAAAGCTAAAAACTGACTATCATGATGCGATGAGAGCTGGTCAACCACTCGATGACTTAGTGGAATCTTCGCGATTTCTTCCGCATTAACGAAGGACCGATTTTCCGGTCATGTATGTAAACGCACCGTATTCGGATAACTTCATACATACCAGGGGCTATATCGTAGACCCACCACTCCTATAGCTAAGTGAAAGTGTTAAAGCCCTATAGTCTGATTGCCTGGTTCGCCGCATTGACGCATCCTTAATGGACCAAGACGTTGGGTCAAGTGTGATCAAGTGCCTTTCCGAACACCCCCGTGTTATATGGAAGGGGGCTAAAGCCGACGATTGACAAACTTTCAGATTATATATATATATAAACGGCCGCACAGGAGGCACCAAAACTTTTCAGGCAAAAGTATAAAAAAATAGCCTTAAAACATTTCATAATATTGTTTTTACAGTGTCAGTACACTTCACTCGAACATAATATCTTTCGAGCACTGACCCTCTATCAAGCGGGCACCTTCTAGGACATCTTCAAAGTAATGTTCTGCATGATCGGGTCCTTGCCTTCGGGTGGACTCCGAGCCTCAATATTGGTGGCCTTCATCTTCGCCCAATACGTCTTGACGCGGGCAAGAGCCATCCGTGCACCTTCTATGCATGTTGACCGCTTAACAGCGTCGATACGTGGCACCTCATTAACAGGTTGCCGCACCAAACCGAAATAACGATTTGAAATTGGCTCAGTCGGCCACAGCAGGGCTATGATGTCCTTCATGGCAGTTCCGGATATCTTCTGGAGCTCAGCCCACTGTGCCATCTGTCCGTTCAACAGTGGATGCTTCGGCGTGTCAAATTGTGACCAGAATAGCTTTTCCATCGCATTCCCTTCTTGCACATGGAAAAACAGATTCGCATCGGCAGCACTCGTTGGCAGGTCCAAAAACACGTCTGGGGAACTCCACAGTTGATTAAGCGAAGCATACTTCGGATCGCCAAACTTAGTTTGCAATAAAAAGGGCTTACCAGCCGTGATCTCCCCAGCTTGTCGGATCTCCTCCCGAGTTGCTCTGGACTCATACCTAGCTTCCTTCGCCTCTGGTAAGGCCTTGTCAAGATTGGCCGCTTTGACTTTGTTAACTTTCTGAAGAACTTGGCACCGACTAATGGCATCCTTCAGCTCAAGTGCCATAGAAGATATTCTCTCCTCGCACTCACACCGAGCAGTCTGCTCGTCCTTCAAATCAGCAGCTGCCTTTCCGGCAGCCGCATTACTCATCTTGGCTTGCTCCTTGGCCCGGGCAAGCTCATCCCGAAGGATTTCAACCGCGGGGGCACCATCTACGGTTAAACATATTGCAAGTCTAAGAGTCATGCTCATATTTCTAATATTTGTATATACTGCCTGCCCCAGGGACATACCTTACGCCTAGTCAAGCCGCCTGTTCATGAGTGTGATGTCGTCATCCGCTACATCAACTTTCTGCTTCAGATGTGCTACTTCTGTAGCTTGAGCAGTCGCCACGAATGTAACAGCCTATGTTTAAATTAGTCAGAATATTTTTTGGATATATTTATTGACGCTCTGATTGCCTCCTTTTGGATGCCAATCAGAGTCTCATGGGCTACTACCTGTACACAGGTGCATTTTGTGTTTATGACATTTTTGAAAATACTACATCACGTACCTCGAAGCCTCCTAACAGGCTCATGAAGGCCTCATTCAATCCGCTTTTCATGGACAAAACCTTTTCAACCACCGTACCCATCAAGGTATGATGTTCCTCTAAGATGGATGCATGTCACAATGTGTCCGGAAATGTATCCGGCACCTTCGGATCCGGAGCAGTATGTGTCGTCCCTCGGAAACCGGATAGTCCGGGGCCTTTGTTGTCATTTCTTGTGTTGTTCGCAAACCCTGGACCCTGGGCGGCGGAAGTATTATCTTTGGGCCCAGTCCTTGATGTCCCTCGCACCGTCTGTTGATCGGGAGAGATCCTCCGGGACGACACCTCGGTGTCATCTGCCTTATCAGGCAAGGAGATTTGTGGAGGTGTCTCACTTTCCATCATCTCCGGAAGAAGATCCCCCGAAGAGGAGGACTGTTGAGGAAGGCGGCATGCCGGACTACAAACATATATTTTGAAATATTATTCTGGCAACCAGGAAAGAATGGGATATGTTTAAAACGCCCTGGTTCACTTACGATTCGGTTAAGGGCCTATCTCTGCAGAGTGATTGCGTGTTAACGTCACCCCCTGACTGGGATTTCTTCCTCCGCTTAGAAGCTTCTTTCTCCAAGTCTTCGTAGGCGGTCCGTTTCTTCCCATAAGGAGAAGGGATGTCAGTTTGCCCTTCCCTTCCGCCTTTGGAAGAGGAAGTTCCAATTTCCCCGGATAAATTGCCTGGTGTGCCTCCAGAGGAGAGACTACCTTGGGCCTCCTTGCTCTTCACCTTGTCTTCCCTCACCGGCGCTTGATGGGGTGCCGGATCCAGCATCCTAGTTAACACTGGATCCACTGAGTCTTCGGGAAGAGGAGTCGAACACCTAATTCTCTCCGCCTTCTTTAACCAGCTCTGGCCGAGTAGAATTTTATCATTACATTGTTGAGGAATTTGACAAACCTGTGTTCGGAAGTTAAATGCTTACCGGGGTATCTGGATGATTGCAGTCAAGACCAATGTCTTCTGTAGTATCCAGCCACTCTTTTCATGTGCCGAAGAACAATTTCCACATCTCTCTGAGCATCTTGTGAGAGAGGTGCTGAAGAGTCCATGGACCTTCTGGATTGAACTCCTACATGCGGAGAGGGCGTCGCTGACAAGGTAGGATCCGGCGGACTAGCATTACCTGGATTACATTGATAAGACCGGTGTCCTTCTCAATGAGTCTCCGAATACGACTTTGCAGCGTCCTCACTTCATCAATATATCCCTAGTCCATCCCTCTATTAATCCACGACGTGAGCTATGGCAGAGGGCCAGATCGAAACTCAGGTGTAATTGCCCACTTCTTACCACGAGGTTCAGTGATATAAAACCACTCCTGTTGCCATAGGTCGGAGGACTCTGCGAAGGAACCCTTTGGCCAAGAAGAATTGATAAGCTTGTTTATTGAAGCACCTCTGCACTCCGCTTGTTTCCCTTCTACTACCTTCGGTTTCACCATAAAGGTTTTAAGCCATAAGCCAAAGTGTGGGGTAATGCGGAGGAAGGCCTCACACATGATGATGAATGCCGAGATGTGAAGGAAAGAGTCTGGAGCTAGATCATGGAAATCTAGTCCGTAATAAAACAAGAGCCCTCGAATGAAGGGATGAAAGGCAAAACCTAGCCCTCAGACGAAGTGAGAGATAAACACAACCCTCACATTGGATCTGGGAGTAGGATAACCTGCCCTTGAGCAGGAAGCCTATGGAGGATTTCCGCAGTCAAGTATCTTGCCTCCCTGAGCTTCGTGATGTCCTCCTCTGTGATAGAAGAGGCCGTCCATCGGCCTTGAAGGCTGGGTCCGGACATGGCCGGAGGTCCGAAGCGACTGGGTTAAACCTTGGGTGTTGGAACTTTAGGTGGGAGGAGGAGAGGGTTAGCGTGGAAGGAAAAAGACAGGTCTTGGCCTCTTTATAAAGACGACGAATATCAAACGTCCCCTACGTGGCCTTAAAACATGCCTATTCCCAAGGAATCATACCAATGGAATGGTTGGGTTACCCACGCCCATGTTGATGAGAATCCCGTGATAAGGGGACACGATCTCTGCTTCGACAAGACGTGCCAATAGAACCGCCTCGCGAAACATGGAGTAGCAGGTTGGAAAAATGATTCGAAATAATGATCGGACGATGAAGTAATGTCGCATTGCAAAAAAATTGTCAGCGGATTGGACTCGTGAAAATATTATACTCTCTACGGTTGTGTGTGATATTTGTTTTGCAGAGCCGGACGCGTGGAGTAATCGGAGAAGGAACCCGCCTTGCAATGCCGAAGACAATCTGCCCGCCGGACTGATCGTTATTGAAGGCTGGTTCAGGGGCTACTGAGGGAGTCCTGGATTAAGGGGTCCTCGGAAAGCTGGACTATATACATGGGCCGGACTGTTGGGCTATGAAGATACAAGATAGAAGACTTCGTCTCGTGTCCATATGGGACTTTCCTTTGCGTGGAAGGCAAGCTTGGCGATTCGGATATGTAAATTCCTTTCTCTGTAACCGACTTTGTGTAACCCTAGCCCCCTCCGGGTCTATATAAACCAGAGGGTTTAGTCCGTAGAACAAAAATCATAATCATAGGCTAACTTCTAGGGTTTAGCCATTACGATCTCGTGGTAGATCAACTCTTGTAATACTCGTATTCATCAAGATCAATCAAGCAGGAAGTAGGGTATTACCTCCATAGAGAGGGCCCGAACCTGGGTAAACATTGTTTCCCCCGCCTCCTGTTACCATTAGCCTTAGGCGCGCAGTTTGGGATCCCCTACTGTCGGTGTCAAAACCGGCGGATCTCGGGTAGGGGGGTCCCGAACTGTACGTCTAAGACTAGTGGTAACAGGAGACTGGGGACACGATGTTTACCCAGGTTCGGGCCCTCTCAATGGAGGTAATACCCTACTTCCTGCTTGATTGATCTTGATGATATGAGTATTACAAGAGTTGATCTACCACGAGATCAGAGAGGCTGAACCCTAGAAGCTAGCCTATGGTATGATTGTTGTTCTGTCCTACGGACTAAACCCTCCGGTTTATATAGACATCGAAGGGGGCTAGGGTTACACAGAGTCGGTTACAGAGAAGGAGATCTACATCCGAATCGCCAAGCTTGCCTTCCACGCCAAGGAGAGTCCCATCCGGACACGGGGCGAAGTCTTCAATCTTGTATCTTCATAGTCCATCAGTCCGGCCAAAGTACATAGTCCGGCTATCTGGATACCCCCTTATCCAGAACCTCCTCAGTAGCCCCTGAACCAGGCTTCAATGACGATGAGTCCAGCACGTAGATTGTCTTCGGCATTGCGAGGCGGGTCCCATCTTCGAATACTCCAAGATAAATTCCGAACACAAGGACCGTGTCCGGCTCTATAAGACAAATTTCATGTACCACCGTAGAGAGAATAATAAACCACAAATTTAACTGCTGACAACTCTTTGAAATGTGACATCACGCCACGGTCCGGCTTTTATTCAAACCATCCTCTACAACCTGCTTCTGCACATATTGAGAAGCGGTTTCCTTGGCACGTCTTATCAAAGCAGAGATCGTGCCCCCTTATCACGGGGTTCTCTTTAATACGGGCGTAGGTAACCCAACCGTACCACCAATCATGGTGAGTGGGGAACGAGCAGGTTCCATTAGGCAAGCGGGGAGGCACAAAGCTTCATTGCCTCTATAAAGGGGAAAGGCATCTCCCGTTCTACCCACGCCCTCTTCTCCTTCTATTCGTCCCTTCCTTTTTGCCCGAGCCCTAGGGCCCAAGCGTTCATCCTCCCACCAACAAAGGTTCTCCGGAAATGTCCGGATCTGGAGCAGGAGGCAAGTGGATGGCCTCCTCCGTCCAGGAGAAGGATATTAAAAAACTGCGGGCGGCCAGGTATCTGGCCAAGAAAATCGGCCACCGTCTTCCGGCGGCAGGACAGATTGTCCCTACATCGGAGCCCCATGAGAGGGTCGTTTTCCTCCCTCATTTCGTCCGCGGGCTTGGGTTTCCCCTTCACCCTTTTGTTCGCGGCATCATGTATTACTACGGGATTGATTTTCACGATCTATCCCCCAATTCCTTCCTCAACATCTCGACGTTTATCATCGTGTGCGAGACCTTTCTCCGCATCTTGCCGCACTTCGGGCTATGGCTGAAGATCTTCAACGTGAAGCCCAAAGTGGTGAATGGCGAACATGCCAAGTGCGGAGGCGCCATGGTGAGCAGGATGCCCAAGGTCACATGGCCGATGGGTACTTCCAACGACTCCGTCAAGGAGTGGCAGCAGCAGTGGTTCTACATCACTGAGCCGCATGGCAAAAAGTGGGCCGCTGCTCCTGAGTTTCGATCTGGAGCCCCCTTGCGGCTCATGTCCTGGCCCAAGAAGGACGTGAACTGGTCGTCGTCCAACAAACTGTCAGTAATCAAGGCGTGTGTCAAAGGTATGGAAGACAGGGCCATGAGGCTTGTTGATGTAGTCCATGTGATGCTGGTCCGCCTGATCCTTCCTTGTCAGCACAGAAGCTGCAATTTGTGGGAGTATGACCCGGCCGAGCACCAGACCCTGCGGGAGCTTTTTGGCTCCTCGCACAAGGGCATCTGGAAGGTGCTCTTCAAGTCTGGCAAACCGTGGCCGGACTCCACCGTGGACCATGGGTACCAACTATCCCACCCCGCAAGTCTGGTAAGTCATCATTATGTCTTTGCCATCCGCATGCTTTATTGGTATGTCCCGAGGGAGATGTTTTTTAAAGTGCCTTTCCACGATTACCTCAGGGATGGATGAAGAAGGTGGGGCGGATTCATTGTCCGGCCCCGTTGCCCGAAGAACCAGCCGGACCACTTGTGACGAAGATGCCGGTCCCAGCGCCTTACGAGGCGCCGAAGAAAGAGGCCAACAAAAAGGCCAAGGAGACCAGGAGCGGTCTCCGTCGTCGCGGTGCCTCGGACACGAAGTCCGAAGACTCTAGTGACCCTCCCTCCTCCAAAGAGGACAAGGAGGAGGAAGAGGACGAGGAGGAGGAAGAGGACGAGGAGGAGAAAGAAGAGGATGAGGAGGAAGAAGAGCTCGAGTCCCCTATGAGGGGGAGGAAGAAAAGGACAGCCTCCTCATCCTTAGAGGCAGATTCGCCTAAGAAGGGAAGAACATTCATCCCCGAGGCATCCACCACGGCTACCGACAGCAGCCCGGAGTGGGATCCCCGGGCCCAACCCCTGGTAAACTCGTAAGTGCATGAAATCCGAACATATCCATGCATCCAGAATTACTAGAATGTAGTATTTTGATTTGCACCGTACTTTCTACAGTCCGGCGAGGTCTCCTGCCAAACAGTCCTCATCGGAGGATTCGTTGAGTTCTGACGCCTTGGAGAGCGAGACACCTCCAAGGGCCCCTTCCCCAAAGCCTGGCTGTGACACTGAGGTGTCATCCCAAAGGGACCTAAGCCGGGGGGCGTACCTCGGAGGCCGGACACGTGGGAGCGGCGGTTCCCATGAAAATCGACGGCGGGGGCGATCTTGGATTCGGCCCACAGCCAGACACAGTCCCAGAGACCCTTAAGGCTCCGTGATCAGGCAGGCAGCCCATCTTGTTTGGAGGGGGTGATCCTGCTCCACCCTCGATCTCTGTCCAACCAAAGGTGTCGGGCGGCCTATCGACAGCGCTGGAGAGCGCTTCCATCATTGATGAACATCGCGCCCTTATGGGCGCGGTGATAGAAAAGATTCAGGCCGCCGAGAGCGGACTGAATGAATCCTGCATTAGCCTTATAAAAGGCTTGGAGTTATGTTTTAGGAGTTGTTAGAAGATTGTCATAGTATAGATAGTAGCCCCTGATACATTGTTCGGAGAGGACAGGAACCGGACAGGGGATCAAAGTTCTGTTCGTAGGAGACTCAGCTAATGACATAGATCTTTTGCTTTATGAATCAGGCGTCTGCAGTGACTTCCTCCTCTCATACTGCGCAGGTGTCCGGACTCAAGCAGAGTCTGGAGCGGGCCGAAGAGGAACTCGGCCGAGTGAAGAAGCAGCTGGAGGATAAACAAGGTATGTTTGAAACGTTAGTAAGTTTTAGCACAAGTAAGTAGTTGTGTCTAACTTAAAGCATATATATCGCGCACTCCAGGAGTAAATGCCGAAATTGAGGCGCTCAAGAAGGTTGTTGCCTTGGCCGAAAAGAAGGCAGCCGTGGAGCAAGCTCTCCGCGAGAAGCACGAGGCCAGGGTCGTGGAAGCTGAACGAGAGCTTCAGGAGGTCGTGAAGAAAAGCGAGACTTTGGAGCAGAGTCTATCATTGAAAGAATCTAAACTCGTTCAAGCTCTCCAGGCTGCAAATGACGCTCGGGAGGAAGCCCAGATTGCTCTGAAGGATATCTAGGAGGCACGGAAGATTGCGGCTGGTAAGGGTTTTCTTATTCAGAGCAATTTGTATGCGGCCGCAGGGAAGATTCATGGTGATCCATTGAATCCTGGTTTTTCCAGGGGCGTTTGTGGATCTGCCACACAGCATATCTGATGCTGCCCTATTCTGCCGAGCTGAGGAGAAGGAAACTGCGGAGAAGCTCTTCTAGTCGCAGTATTTGGCGCCGAATTATCCGGTGCCGTTTGTTGACCAGCTGAAGCAGCTGATTGAACTGCATCAGGCGACTGAACTAGCCATGAAGGATTTGGTTATCTGGCTATGGCCCCCCGAACCCATTCCGAGCAGTTTCTTTGGGCTCATAAAGCGAATTGTGAGTGCCTGCCCTCGGCTGGACATTATTAAGCGGTTGGTTTGTATAGAAGGTGCACGAATGGCATTTGCCCGTGTGAAAGTGCACTGGGGGAAGCTTGATGCTGAGAAGCTGATGACCGAGGGGCCGCCAAAGGGGAAGGAGCACCGCAAGCCCGAATTATATTATGATGGTGTCCTAAAAGGGGCCCGCCTTGTGGCAGAGCAATGTGCAAAAGACATTATTTTTCCCTAAAGGCAGTTGTGTTGTCCTTTGTAAGGCGGAACAAAGTCACTTTTATGTATGTGCCTGTTATGTGTGAATTTAATTCCTGTGCGGCCGTTTTATATGTTAGTCTTGAGAATTGGCCAGTCGTCGGCTTCTGCCCCCACGTAGGAACTACGAGGGTGTTCGGGATACACCTGAACACTCTTTATCCCATTCTTGGGTCCATGAAGGAGCTGTTCAGCATAGCGAACCAGGCAATCGGACTATAGGGCTTTATTACTCTCACTTAGCCATAGGAATTCGAGTATGGGAGGCGCAGCCCCTGGTGTTCGGAAGACCGCACGAGGGGTTCTAATAGTGCCTGATCGGTAGATCGATCCTTCGCACTCTGCATTTTATTATGGCATTATGCGGAATAAATCTTTAAAGATTTTACAACCTCTCGAACAGCTAACTAGCTCTCGCCTTATCATGACAGTCAGTTTTCGGCTTTCTCTGCTGAGGTGTTCGTCCGGCAGAACCGGGACACAATCGCAGCAGTTCTCCCAGCGCTACCTTAGCCGATGTTGCGGAACGTAAGGTACCAAAACATGGGAGCCGGGCAAACCCAACTAATGACCCAAGACATGATTCAGAGCTGATGCATATAATGCTATAAGCTCGGGGTGCTGAACGACCGAGAAGGTGGTCGGACTTTGTTGCCATAGTGCGGGCGCAATGAAGCCCCTGGCGTTTTAAGGCACGACATGAAGTTTCGGATGTCGTGATGACAAAGTGTCGATGAGAAATGATAGTAGGTAAGCGTCAAATGACTCTACATGTTGTATTCAAGTAATACGACTATGCGTATGAGTACGGTGTATGTTATAAAAGAGAGGCATGATGGCATAACCTGTTGGGACTGGGCGGTAGCGAGCTATGCACAGATCCGAAGTAGTATCCAGATTGGATTCGGGTGGTGTGAAGATACCCCCTTTGTGCGTCCGAGCTGTTTACATGTCACCGGTCCAGTTGTGCGCAAAGGCAAGCCTGCAAAAAATGCTAAATGTGTGTGCGTGTTGCACAACGGCTGAGACGTGGGATGTGGCCCGTCCAGCTTATGCCGGAGGGCCTGTTTGAGCCCTGATCAGGCTAAGGTATCATGAAGTAGTTCGGACTCCTTTATTGGTGTCCGGGAGTTTGGCTATCGAATCAAGGTTCAATTGAAAAAGCTGCGACTCGCTGCTTCTGTTACTAAGGTGGCCGAATACTTGTCAGCGCCGAGGTGAAGTTCGGTCTTGTCCGTAAGTGTGACTACATTACGTGGGTCTGATCCTCGAGTGATCAATCGCTGTCCGACGCACCGTGTCCTTGAGCAGCAAGTTTGGACTGTTGTCACCGCAACCAGGGGAATACCTCTGGTTGATATTGGCCGGACAATCTAGTCGATCGAAGATGATCGGTCATATTTTTATACGACGGGGCAACTTGCTTTGTTGAGGTGTCGTACCGAAGAGTGTACATCTGCTCATGTGTGGATGGTGTTCACGGCCTTGGTTGGTGGAAGAAATTTCTTTTGCCCTGTGCTGTTTGACGATCTGGGTTTTTTTCCAGTATCCGTCCGTCGCCTGTTCATCTGGGCTGACCTGCCCGTGTTCTTGTTCGGCTTGCTTGAAGGTAGGCTGATCAGGATTATGTTCCTCTTCGGCGCTGTCTGGATTATTTTCTTCTCCGGTGCTAGTGTTGCTGTGGCGGGGCTTGGAGAGGCGCCGATGACGCCCATGCTTTGATTTTTTCCCTGAGGGGTTATCTCTTGTTGCCTCATCACCATTGTTTTCTTTGGGAGTATCCACCATATATATATGATATGAAGAGGTGGCAGTCCAGCGTCCTATGGGCGGTGGTTCCTGTTCTTCTCCCGCATTGTCGTCTATTCCGTCAATGTCTTTTGAGTCGAAGTTAAGCACGTCGGTTAAATCATCGGCCGTGGCTATGAAGTGGGTGGTGGGTGGGTGACGAATTTCTTCGTCGCCTGCTTCCCACTCGAGCCGAACATAGTTCAGCCAGGAATCTCCTGGTAGAGAGAGAGAAACCTTAATGAATTTGGCACATCACCAAAGGGGGAGTGCTGGAAGACATCCGCGGCGGTGAATTCCAAGACCGGAGCCCAATCAGATTTGATGGGCATGGATGCACGCGGTCCGGGACCTACGACTGAAAACAAGTCCGGGGGTCCGGAGGCATAGATTTCCTTAGAAGCGGAGTCTGTGTTCGGCTCCAACGCCGATAGGTGTGCGGCCTCCGTGGCGGGGTCCATCCACCCGTCCTCAGACGGCACGATCTGTTCTGGATCAAAGTTCGGAGCCATGGCATGCGCGATATCCCGAGTACTGCCCGACGGCAGATATAAGTCATGCGCGTGGCGATCGTTCGGCGTTCCTGACGTGGGCTCAAGTCCCTTGAAGATCAAGTCTCCGCGGATGTCGGTAATGTAGTTTAGGTTCCCGAACCTGACCTAACGGCCAAGGGCGTAGCTATCGATCTGCTCCAGATGGCCAAGCGAGTTGGCCCGTAGTGCGAAGCCGCCGAACACGAAGATCTGTCCGGGGAGAAAAGTCTCACCCTGGACGGAGTTGTTGAAGATTGGAGAAGCCATCGAGCCTTACAGCGACGAAACAGAGGAACTCTCAATGAAAGCACCAATGTTGGTGTCAAAACTCTCTCGAAACTATACGTCTAAGGCTAATGGTAACAGGAGACTGGGGATACGATGTTTACCCAGGTTCGGGCCCCCTCGATGGAGGTAATACCCTACTTCCTGCTTGATTGATCTTGATGATATGAGTATTACAAGAGTTTATCTACCACGAGATCAGAGAGGCTGAACCCTAGAAACTAGCCTATGGTATGATTGTTGTTCTGTCCTACGGACTAAACCCTCCGGTTTATATAGACACTGGAGGGGGCTAGGGTTACACAGAGTCGGTTACAGAGAAGGAGATCTACATCCGAATCGCCAAGCTTGCCTTCCACGCCAAGGAGAGTCCCATCCGGACACGGGACGAAGTCTTCAATCTTGTATCTTCATAGTCCATCAGTCCGGCCAAAGTACATAGTCCGGCTGTCCGGATACCCCCTTATCCAGGACTCCCTCACCTACCCGAGATCCGCCGGTTTTGACACCGACACGCGGATTCCGTCAGTCCGCTGGAGTCGACTTCACCGACACTTTTTCTCCGGTTGTCAAACCGGGCACGATTCATGTAGTCCTTCAGCTTGCGGTCTCTCGCGCATGGCCGGTGCATCAGATGGATGTGTCGAACACATTCCTGCATGGCCATCTCTCGGAGCAGGTCTTCTGTCAGCAACCCACTGGTTTCGTCGATGCGGCTCACCCCGATCATGTGTGCTTGCTCTCCCGCTCTTTATACGGATTGAAGTAGACCCCTCGAGCCTAGTACCAGTGCATCGCCGCCTTCCTGCAGCAGCTTGGGTTTTGAGGTACTCGCTCCGACGCCTCGCTATTTGTCTACCATCAGGGCCAGACGACTGCTTAGCTGCTCCTATGTGTAGACGACATCATCCTGACGGCCTCCTCCACTAAGATTCTTCGCATCTTACTGCTCGCCTCAGCGCTGAGTTCGCCATTAAGGACCTCGGTCCATTGCACTACTTCCTCGGGATTGAGGTGGTGCAACGCGCCAATGGGTTCTTTCTCCATCAGCAGCAGTACGCCTAGGACCTTCTTCAGCGGGTAGGCATGCTTAACTGCAAACCTGTCCCCACGCATGTCGACACGAAGGCCAAGGTCTCTGCGCTCAACGGCTCGCCCACGTCAGATGTGGTGTTTTATTGCTCCATCATCGGCGCACTTCAGTACTTGACGCTCACCCGCAGTCGATATGCCATCTAGCAGGTGTGCCTTCACATGCACGCTTCTCGTGACACTCACTAGAACCTGGTGAGGCGGATTCTTCGGTACGGCTCTAGGTCTCACGTTGACGGCCTCGTCCTCGACCGACCTTGTTGCCTACAGTGATGCCGATTGGGCTGGCTGTCCGGACACACGGCGCTGCACTTCAGGCTACTGTGTCTACCTGGGGCCCTCGCTCATATCGTGGTCGTCTAAGCGACAACCCACGGTATCTCACTCCAGCGCCGAGGCTGAGTATCGTGTTGTGGCCAATGCCGTTGCCGAGTGCTCGTGGATCAGGCAGCTTCTCCAGGAGTTCCTCCTTGACGTTTCGACGGCCACCATTGTCTATTGTGACAATGTCTCAGCGGTCTACCTCTCCGCCAACCCTGTTCATCATCGTCGCATGAAGCACATTGAGCTCGACATTCACTTCGCGCGTGAGCAGGTGGCTCTCGGACGTGTCCGCGTTCTACACGTTCCTACTGCTCAGCAGTTTGCCGATGTCATGACCAAGGGGTTACCGATGCCTACATTTGAGGAGTTCCGGTCCAGGCTATGCGTCACCGGTGACGTATCGACTGCGGGGGGTGTTAAACATATTATGTAGGTCTACACGCATGTATATGGTTAGGATAATCTCCTACCGGCCCCGCCTCTAGTTTCTTTGTATAGATGAGGCTGAGGGCTTCCCTTTACATATATACGTGTGTTGGGCACCCGATCAATATCGAGAGTTGCATTGCCTTCCAACAGAAAACATCAAAATGTGGTTAAATAGTTCTGCAACCGTATTTTATACTCCCTTAGTCCCAAAATTCTTATCTTAGATTTGTCTAGATACTGATGTATCTAATACTAAAACTGACTTGATACATCTGTATTTAGACAAATCTAAGACAAGAATTTTGGAACGGAGGGAGTACTATTTTATTTGGTATCAAGTATGTACCCTTTAAGTTTGTTTGAGACTAGGTTGTTAAAAAGTTGAGCACACCGTACTTAGTCTCAGACTTGGCTTCCTCAACATTCATTTGATTGGACATTATTGGACCCAGTGTATGTGTGTGTGTTGCTTGATTGGTGCTCTTCGCCGGCGCTATTCGTCACGCTGTGTACCTGCCGGCGGTATGCACACACATGAGGAGGGCCAGCCGGCCTGGACACTGCAGACCACAGAGCGTATTATTGTCTCCCGCATGAAACGGAGCGCCGGCCGATCCATCCATATATATGTGTGTGTGCGCGATCTTCTGCGGATTGGATTTTCCCTACTCAACCATCGCGCTCAGGGTCGGGGCCATGAGGAGACCAACCCAAGCGCATCTCGTCGGCACTGCCGCGCTCTTCCTGCTGGCGGCTGCCATCTCCGCGACAACCGTCGCCGTGGTGAACTCGGAGGCCGATGCCTCTCTGAACCTTTGGAGGAACAACCTCGGAGGCCCCATCCCGGCCAGCATATCACGGCTGCGGGTTCAACGACTCCATCCCGCCGCAGCTTGGTGACATGCCAAGCCTCGCCGCCCTCTATCTCTACGAGAACAACCTTAGTGGTGAGATCCCACGCCAGCTCTGCAACCTTCTCTCCATCCAGTCGTTGGACATGTTCAACAACCGACTCACCGGGGAGCTCCCGAACTGCTGGTGCAACCTGCAGTCTCTGCGGTACATGCGCCTGTCAAACAATCGGCTCACCAGGGAGCTCCCGGATTGCTGGTGGAACCTACAGGCTCTGGAGTCCATGTTCCTGTCCAACAACTCCTTCTCAGTTGAAATCCCGGCGGTTAAGCCAAGCCACAACCGCTCTCTCACGTCACTGTCTCTTGCCGGAAATGCCTTTTCCGGAGCCCTCCCACTCCTAGAGGGTTGCAACTCGCTCGCTATCCTCGACCTCAGCAGCAATATGTTTAACAACACCATTCCGCCACAGCTCAGTAGCATGCGCAGCCTCACCGACCTCCGGCTCTACAATAACAACCTCGTCGGCAACATCCCGCACCAGCTCTGCAGCCACCTCTCCATCCAGACATTGGACCTGTCAAACAACCGGCTCACCGGGGATCTCCCGGACTGCTGGTGCAAATTCCAGGCTTTGATGTTCATGGACCTATCGAACAACCGTCTCACCGGCAAGCTCCCGGACTGCTGGTGGAGCCTAGAGGCTCTGATTTTCATGGATCTATCCAACAACTCCTTCTCAAGTAAAATTCCCGCAGCTATGGCAAGCCACAGCTGCTCTCTTAGGTCTCTTTACCTTGCTGGAAATGGCTTCATTGGTGCCTTCCCTACCGTTCTAGAGGGCTGCAACTCGCTGTCCAGCCTAGACATGGGGAATAACAAGTTCTTTGGTGTTATCCCTCCATGGATCGGAAGTCAGATCCCATTGTTGAGAATCCTTAGCCTGAAATCAAATAATTTCACTGGAGAAATTCCTCTAGAGTTATCACGCCTTTCGCAACTTCAGCTGCTCGACATGGCAAACAATAGCTTGACCGGCTCGATTCCGGTAGCCTTCGGCAGCTTGACCTCCATGATGCATCCAAAAAATCTATCGACTACAAAACCGTCTGACAAGTTTAATTACTATGACAGAATCGACATAATTTGGAAGGGCCAGTACACGATATTTAGAAAAGATATCCACTTATTAGCCGGTATCGATTTGTCGGGCAATTTGTTGTCTCGGTGCATTCCTGAAGAGCTAACCAACCTTCAGGGCCTCCAATTTCTAAACCTGTCCAGAAACAATTTGTCATGTAGCATTCCTAAAAACATTGGTAGTTTGACTTTTCTCGAGTCCCTTGATCTATCATCTAATGGCCTTACAGGAGCCATTCCGTGGAGCATCTCGAGCTTACCATGGCTCGCCTCGTTGAATGTCTCGAACAATCTTTTGTCGGGCAAGATACCCACCGGGAATCAGCTTCAGACCCTGACTGACCCATCAATTTACTTCAACAATTCTGGGCTATGTGGATTTCCTCTAAACATTTCATGTGCCAATACTTCGCTTGCACCGGATGAGAGAAATGGTGAAGAGGAGGACCACTGGATGTACTACTATGTGATTGCTGGGATTGTGTCTGGTCTCTGGTTGTGGTTTGGTACGCTCTTTACAGTTAAGTCCTGGAGATGTTATTTTCTTTCCTTTGTGGATGGTATGCAATGTAAAATTATGAAAAGTTGAGACATTAGTTGTGTTATCTGCAATATTGTACCTCTTTCATTATTATTTTTGGCGAATGTACCAATTAATAGCATCGAATCCCTTGGTAAATTTGGTCGTAATGCGTCTCACTCCCATATTTCTTCTCAAATTCATTTGATTACGTTTTTCCTGTACAAAGATAGATCGATCTTGCCATGGCGCCATGCCATTCATGCACGCGGAGGATCGCAACAGAGTTTGAGGTGCTACTTCACTATTCTATCTATCTCTTCCACGACGTATTCGATCGATCTCACGTTCACCTGAAGAGGCTCGCCGTCGTTGTCGGCTGCGTGAACGTCTCCAGCCGCGGCTCCGTCAGGTCCACCTCCTCCTGCTCCGCCGACCGCCAGCTCCGGCCCATCGCCGCCGGCGTGCCGACGTTAACCGCGACCTCGCCCGACAAGACGGTGCCCTTTGCATTGCTACCGTTCCCCCCGTGCAGGTGATCACGGCGACGGCCGTCGTCGCCGTCCTGCCACACTGAGCATTCCTGCGGCTTCTCGGCACGGAAGCCCGGGGCGAAGGCGGCGGCGGCGGCGGGCAGGTGGTGGCGACGGCGCTTGTCGGCAAGGGGCGCGATGGTGGAGAGGATCTGAACGACCTCGGTCATGGTGGGCCTGGCCTCGGGGTCCCACTGCAGGCACTCTCTGGCCAGGTGCGCCATGATCTGCATTTCCTCGGGCGGGAACGCGCCCTTCAGCGCCGGGTCCGGCAGCTCCGCCACCACCAACCTGCTGTCCCGGAGCCGCGACGTCGCCCACATCACCAGGCTCTCGTCCGTGCCGCCGCCACCGGCGCCGGCGCCGCCTCTCTTGTGCACCGGCTGCCGGCCGGTGATGAGCTCGAGCACCACCACGCCGAAGCTGAAGACGTCCGACTTGAGCGACGCCTTGCCGACGATGGCGTACTCGGGGGCGAAGTACCCGAAGGTGCCCAGCATCCGCGCCGGCGAGCTAGAGCAGCTCGTCACGCCGTCGTTCATCAGGCACTTGGCCATGCCCAGGTCCGTGATCCGGGCCCTGAACCGGTCGTCGAGCAGGATGTTGGTGGACTTGATGTCGCGGTGGAGGATGCGCGGCGCCGCCGCCTCGTGGAGGTACTCGAGGCCCCTCGCGGCGCCCAGCGCCACGCCGACGCGCGTCGCCCAGTCCATGGGCTTCCTGTTGAGGTCGTCCAGGCACTCCCGCAGGTTGCCGTTGGTCATGCACTCGAACACCAGCAGCCGCTCCAGCTGCCGCCCCTGCCGCTCCGAGCAGTACCCCAGCAATGGCACCACATGGCAGTGGTTCAGCCGTGACAGCAGCTCGATCTGTTCATTCATGGAGGAAGAAGATGCAGATGCCAATCAATGGTCATGGATCATGGATTCTTTTTCAGAGTTCATACTTTTTTGAAAAAAGTTCAGAATTCAGACTTAATAACAGAGTAAAACAGAGCATGATTTGCAATACCTCTGACAGGAACTCATAGTCTTCGTCCGCACCACCGAGGGGCCGAAGCTTCTTCACGGCGACGACTTTGCCGTCGGCGAGCTGTCCACGGTACACCTTGCTGGTCCCGCCGACGCCGATGAGGTGTTCGTCGGAAAATTTCCCTGTTGCCTGCTCCAGCTCGACGTAGGAGAACCGGAGAACCACGCCGGGGAATGGGCCGTCTTCGCTCCGGGAGACGAGTGGGCAGCTACACAAAAACCCTGTGCCCGGAGAAAAATCAGAGTTGAAAGTTTGAAACAAGAATCAGGGTGTGACTCCATGTTGTCCTGAATATAACTTTGAAGCATTTAGACAAATAATGCAGAGAAATGTTTTGCCTTGCCTTTGATGACACTGAGCCCGGGTTTGGGTTTCAGTTGGGTAAGGGGAGAAGATCGATGGCTAACGAGGTTCGATCTGCTGCTCCAGCTCGCGTACTTGTCGAAAGAGTGCATCCGGGAACGCGGGGAGAGTGCGTCCTTGCGGCGGAAGTAGTACGCCGTTGTTCCGACGAAAGCAACAGTGGTGAGAACCACACATACCAGGAGTGTAGCAATGACTGTTTTGCTAGAGAAATGCTTCCTCTCTTGTTCAGAACTTCCTGGAGAGTTAAAACAGGCAGCATTCAGACAGTTAACCACAGCACAAGTTTCATTTTAACATTCAGTATCCAAAGTATATATATGTCTGAAACTCTGAATCAATAGAGGAGAATTTCATATACCAGATGTGCAGTTACAGGAAGTGAAGCAACTCCCACTGTGCACCACAGCGTGTTCTTCTTCCTGAAGGTCCTTGTCGGAGCGGCACGAGCAGTTCCATGACCCTGTGCCGCCGTTTTCATCTGCAACGACCGACACCCAAAGTTCAGGTATCTTGGTGGCATGACTTGTTTAACTGCTGATAAGCATAAATTGTGCCTAATTTCTCATACCTCGTATGCAATGGCACGAGGAGTCGCAACTGGATGACAGGCTGCTATTGGAGTTTGCTTCGCCAAGTGGATGAGCGGTGCACACACAAGTCCAGCTTGTCGCTCCAGTCCCCCCTGCGGTAGTATCTGTACGTTAATGCGGGGATCAGATGCTAAACCGCCTACTGTGAGCACATTTCGTTCAGTGTGCTATGGTGCTCTCGATGTTTAGGACATTCTAAAAAAATTATTTTGGACAATTACAACAAATAGATCTAGTTCATGAGTGTGCAGTGCTTACCACAGAAAGCTCCTTGTATCAGAAGTACACAGCTGAGGGAGGCCAGGAGAAACTTCATGTGGAGATCCATCATCAGCTAGTTTGCGGGTAAGGAGCAGAGAGGAATATCAAATAGGCCCCATCCAGTACAATCTCTGAAAATAATGATGGAAAAATAACAATAGATGTATGAAAATCATGGCTTATTGACCAAAATGAGACCGAAAAAAAGACATCAATTTGCTACATATAAATAGCACTATGAACAAGTACATTTCACCTTTTTGATATTGTTAAAGAATACATGGTTGACTATCTATTGATATCAAATTATGCCACTATATATTTATGTAGGAGAATAGATAAAACAAAAAAACAAGCATACATCACCACAAGCATCTGCAGTTGCTCATTAACAAGTACAAATTCCTATTAGATGCTGAGTCATCATTAACAAGGTAGAAACTATAAGGAGAATGAGTGAGTCAAAACTCATACTTACAACTATCTAATCCTAAATGGGGCTATGAAGCTTACCGAACCTACGGCGCCGCCATGACGTCTTTGAGGGTTCACAGCCAAAAATCAGCTGAAAGTAATGAACTGGCCTGACTAGTGAATTGCTTCAGACAGCATCCTTGTCTGAGAGCACTACTAAAGGGAGGTGGAGTTCTAAGTTATGATTAACAAAGGGGTCAGCTTATATGAAGGCAAGAGAATCCGAGCAATGAAAGGACAGAAAGCTATCAACTTCAACGACAAGAAAAGTCTTGTAAACACACTGCACATCCATCATTGTGATAATAAACTCAATTCAGGACCAGCACCTCCCCTGCAAGACAGGGGACATCTCAACCCACAGCACTACACACTAGCTAGGAAAGATAAGTAGATAGGTCTACGGCTAGGACAGCTAGAACAGCAGTCATCTGTTTCCAACTACAATGAGACTGGATTGCATGTGCTAATTGGGTGCGATGTTGGATGGAGACTGTGGACTGAAAGTTGAGAGGACAACAACTGAGATGAGAGCCGCAGATGCCGCGGGTGCTCGGCTTGGCGGTGATCGGAGATCTCGGTCTTGGGTAGGCTTCTAAAAGAGAGCATAGGCCAAGTTGCAGCTTATCTTCTACTGTAAAACACAATGTTCTTATTTATCTTCTGAAGAAGGCAAAACCGGAGCCTTCGTTCTGCAACAAGTATTTGCAGGAACCTAACAGCGATCGAGATCGCCGTCATCATTCTATTCCGACTCATCTGCCCCTCTTTCTTTAACTTTGGAACATAACTTTAGGCTTTAGCCGTTGGATTCTGTCGGCAAAGGACGGCGCCGAGGCTTCTGGAGGAGACGACCAAACTTGCTTTCTTTCATTCATTCGTTCATTTCAGCGCATTGCTTACTCTGATGGCTACATCTCACCTCGTGGACGTGCCATCTGCAACCACCGCTGCTTAAACTATTCCAAACATAATACATCTAGGTGGTGGTGGTGGTGGGCAGGCAGGCAGCAGCTTCCCCTTTGCACTTGTGAATTTCTTTTTGGCGACGCACGCTAAACCGGTTGGTTGCGAGGCACACATCGTATCTAGATTCTACATGCATTATACATACATTTGTCGTGGCCAACAATCAAGTGAGAGGACTAGTAGTGTATGCATGCCCAGGTTCATCTTCATCTTGTTCCCCTTTTGTCGGAGAAGAAAAAAGAAATTATATGTGCGAGTATCAATCAACTATCAACACCTAGGGCCTGTTCTTGGGATCCCACATGAACATTTTGCTAATCTCCTTTGTACCGACGCCGTGAACGAAAAAACAATTTGCTAATATCCTTTGCACCGACGCCGTGAACGAAAAAACAATTTGCTAATCTCCTTTGCACCGACGCCGTGAACGAAAAAACAAAATGAAAAACCATTTGATTGATTGATGGCCTCCGTGACGGCGAAGCTCGGTAGGCCAGCCAATAAGATGATGAGGAATACTGAAAAGGAAAGAAAGGGGGGCCTGACATTGACACTGACACTGATAGATGGATACTAGTAGTACATGTAAACGTCGCTCATCATTGGGTTTGGTCCCAGGTCAGGGGCAAACAAAATCTTGGGAGCAACCACGGAAGGGCATAATAATCCCCGGTGCCGGACGCCGTACGGCACGCCCCCACGGCATTCCTCGACGCTGGATTCTGTGACCCGTGGCTCTCTAAACGTGAGGACGGAATTAGACGCATTGGTTGCAACCACTGTCATTAAACTAGTGGTGGTGATGGGTAGAGTGGGGAGGGTGGCCTAGAATTTGAGCATAGTAAGACGGCATCCGAGGTACAGTAAAAGTGAAACCGGAGGGAGAAAAGAGTCGAATAAATATATATATCTTGGGGCCATGTGAATGAATGGCAGGGCCGGATTGCGCCGGAGGCGGCGAATTCCCCTCCCTGTCCAAACGAAGTCCAAAAGCACTACAGACAGTGCTAGTGTCTTGGTTGCGGGGTAAAAGGGAAGAAGAAATGCGTGGACAGAGCACGTTGGGGGTAGTAAATTACCGCTCCCCGGGCGGCTAGGAAGACCGGGTCGACGGAGAAAAAAGCTACTACCGCCCTCGAAGGGAGAAAACAAGTGTGCTGCGGGCGGCGCTGCTCCATGACCAGGAGGTGGACTAAAGGAATCATTCTGCGATCTCGCAGAGCGGCAGCGTGGAGGAGGAGGGAGGATGCCAAGGTAGATACAGTCGATGGGAGGCGTAGACAGCACGGCATCTACTCCTGCTGCTTCTGCATTTGAGATGGCATCTTCCCGTCCGTCAGACGGCCCGTGTTGGCATGCCGGCCGGCAACGTGAACCCGATGAACCTGAGCCTGAGCCTGAACCGAGCCCGTCAATTGTTTGAAATCTATAACAATCACGGCCGCATTTTTCGTCGGAAC